>NC_141496.1:90931733-91054233 GCF_009769465.1 Tauraco erythrolophus | reverse complement strand
AAAGTTCATGAAAAAGGCGCTACGAACTTCATACTTACAAAAATCATTAGAGTGGCATAGACACCGTACGCAGTGCACGAACATTGGATGCCCACTATTGAAGATTTACAACCTGATCATAGAATCATAGAATGGTTAGGGCTGGAAGGGACCTTCAAAGGCCATCTAGTCCAACCCCCTGCAAGGAACAGGGATATCTCCAACTAGATCAGGTTGCTCAGGGCCTCGTCCAACCTGGCCTTGAACGTCTCCAGGGATGGAGCATCCACCACCTCTCTGGGCAACCTGTTCCAGTGTTCTACAACTCTCATGGTAAAAAATTTTTTCCTAATGTCCAATCTGAATCTACCTCCCTGATGTTGCTCTGCTTGGGACAGTCCTTATTATTTTACGTGAAATATTGAATTACCATGCCCATCAACAACAGAGGAAAAAAACTCTTTCTTTACATGAGACAAGTACATGAAGTGTAGGATAGGATTTGATCCTCAGCTCTCTTGCAGAGTGTGTTTGATGATCTGTCAAACTTGGTATCATCAGAGTGTAAAAACAGTTTTGTACAAATCACTAATAAACTTAGAGAGAAGAAAAGCAATTAAAATCTTAAAAACTAAATCCACTGTGATAAGCACTCCAATTAGAAATTTCATTATTTCCCCAATCCATTTTATGTTGAATATTGGGGTTTATTGCCAAATACCTGAAAGCCAGATTGGAAACAAGCCACAACTGTCAAAAATATAACAGTTCTGGCTGTCTGAATCTGGTACGTTGTGACGCTTCTCATGAAAATTTCATGAAAAGCATTCATGTAGTATAGGATTTGACCAGGGACTTGGGAGACCCAAGTTGTATTTCTTGCTTTTATCATTGTTACCTGCACGCTGTTGGTCTCAACGTTCAACGACCCTGCCCTTCTGTTGTCCATCTGTAAGGTGGGTGTGACGGTGCTTTACTGCCACAGAAAAAGTGCTGTGAGGACCAATGGATTGCAAGATTGCAAAGTGCTGAGAAACTCTGAACACTGGAGCTACGCAGATATCAAAGTCAAAGTGACACGACATCCGTAGTGATCTTGAATGGATACAACTTTGTCAACTAAAACACCCAGATATAGTAAAAAACGCTCACCCTAGTGGAATCAGTAGTGAAATACTAAGAAATACTGAACAGGAAGAATTCACCTTCTTAAGTTGACACACATGAGCAATTAACCCTAGAAGCACAGCGGGAACTGGTAATTTCTCAGAAATCAAGTTAGCATAGGTAAAATAATCTATTTGAATTACATCCTCTTCCTTTTCATTTTCATTAAAATGGTAAAAATATTTTTTGTTGCAAAATAATTGGTATTATTTCAGTTCAAAAAGTATAAGCAAAAAAAAAAAATCAAAGAGAGAGGACCATTGTTAACTATAAAGTCTTGACTGGTAGTTACTGATGCAATAGATTATGGGATAAAATTAACTCAAAAGGAATTGTTCAATGTTAACTCTTTCATGAAAAACATGTCATATTTTCAAATAGTTTCAGGGAAGTCTTCAGACTTTTCTGAAAAATGTATAGCAAGCAAGTACATCCTATAAATCTTTGCAGTTCCTGGGGTTTGCTGTTGCCCACGAGCAACTTAATGGCTTGCAATATGGATGCACTACTCTGGTACAGCAAACACAATTCTCCAGTAAGTTTGTGTAACTCTTCAGAGCAGGCATTTCTACCAATCAGTGGTTAAGTGTCAAATCCTTCACTAGCTATAGGCTTTTGCCAAAGAAAGGGATGTTTCATGAAGTCTTTACTTGGGGAGTAACAGAGAAGATTTGACTTGTGGCATAGGACAGGGTTTTTATGATCTAACTTTTCCTTTCCTACTTCCGTACAAAAAACCTTGGAGTCCCTTTTGCTAATACAGAAGTATGTAACAAAGATAGTCTATCTTGAATACTAATAGGATGGAGCAGTAAAGAGCTTTCCTTTCTTATTTTTAATAAGGGTAATTAAATTCCATCCATCCCCCTTATGCATAGAATCTCTCTGAATGAATGCTTTTCATGAAATTTTCATGAGAAGCATCACAATGTAAGAGATTCGAACAGCCAGAACTGTTATATTTTTGACAGTTGTGGCTTGTTTCCAATCTGGCTTTCAGGTATTTGGCAATAAACCCCAATATTCAACATAAAATGGATTGGGGAAATAATGAAATTTCTAATTGGAGTGCTTATCACAGTGGATTTAGTTTTTAAGATTTTAATTGCTTTTCTTCTCTCTAAGTTTATTAGTGATTTGTACAAAACTGTTTTTACACTCTGATGATACCAAGTTTGACAGATCATCAAACACACTGTGCAAGAGAGCTGAGGATCAAATCGGTGAAAAACTGCCTCTCAGTCGCAGTAAGAGAAAAGCAACTATTAGAAAATTTTAGTATATTGGTAGTTCTACAATTTTACATGAGGTGAAAAGAAAAATATTTTTTACTGCTCATTAATATGCTCATTACACTCTAACCTATAGTGTATACCACCGTTCCCTATTAATATTCAGTTCTAGTGAATTAGCTTCCAATTCACCAACAATTTAAATCAGACTTGACCTTCTCAAAGCCATTTGGTACTGTCATTTTGAGAGGCCATTAAAGGGCAGATTCCTCTGTCCTTGTGCTTAGTGAGTCATATATGTAATACGTATTTTGTTTAGGATGACAGATACAAGAGATTTAGAAACAGGGCACATTCTCTGAATTTGTTAGGTGTCTTAACAGTGCTGCATTCCGCTACTGGCATTGAAAGAATGCCTTTAGTGCTGTGCTAGCATCATTTCCAACTGCTGGAAGAGCTCTGCAAAAGTCATCTTTCACCCAATGTATGATCTGAACAACACAGAGAGGCAATTACAAAGACTGGTTGCCACATGAACCCGTAAGAGAGAACGATACGAAACGGCCTTGCCTTGTTTCCCATCACAGTTGCTCTTGGTGTTTCTAAACTGTCTCTCTGTGTACTCAGTCTGCTTGACATTGCTCATCTGTAAACAACGTCCTTGAGATTCCTACCTCTGCTGCACGTTTGTGCCCAAGGGGTAATTGCATCCCTTCCAAGCAACACATATGGAAAAAGAATATTAACCTCCACCTTCCGATTTCAGGACGGGTACCCCTACAGACACTGTCCAACATGTGCTTTCACATGTTGCTGCATCACTCCTAGAGGTGTGCCCGCCCTCGCAAACGCGACGGCCGGTAGAGTAGGGATGCATCCTCAGCCTTCATGTGTGAAGAGTAATTTCGACGTAGTGGTATCTTATAAGGCAGTGGAGCATCTCCCTTCTGAGGAAAGGCTGAGGGAGCTGGGTCTCTTTAGCTTGGAGAGGAGGAGACTGAGGGGGGACCTCATTAATGTTTATAAATATGGAAAGGGTGACTGTCATGAGGATGGAGCCAGGCTCTTCTCAGTGGCATCCAATGATAGGACAAGGGGAGAAGGATATAAGCTGGAACATAGGAGGTTCTGCTTAAACACAAGGAACAACTTCTTCCCAGTAAGGGGAACAGAACACTGGAACAGGCTGCCCAGAGAGGGTGTGGAGTCTCCTTCTCTGGAGATGTTCCAAACCCACCTGGACGTGTTCTTGTGTGATCTGATCTAGGTGGTCCTGCTCCGGCAGGGGGATTGGACTAGATGATCCTTTGAGGTCCCTTCCAATCCCTGACATTCTGTGATTCTGTGATCTTGAAAATACTAATAAGTCAAACTATGCTTTACCAAAAAGTAACCGCACTTACCTTTAAGAGTATCTACAGAAAAAACCTCTGAACACAGCTGTGCCAGAACTGCCTACCATAAACTCTGTTCTGCTCATCCTTTAACTCTGTTTTCTCTTATCTTAAAGGCAAAATGTGCTGTTGCAATCTCTCTTTTTTTCAATAACGTAATTATTTCATAAGATTTCAGGAACTTCTCAAGCTACGTCTGAGGGCATACTGTCAAGCCTATGTATATACGAAAGCTGGATCAAAGAAAGAAGAGGATTTCATCCAAATCCAGTACGATGGATTTGACTCTTCATGATAAACCTACTCAGATGTACAACACAGCTAAACAGAGAGAAAAACAGTGATCTTCATCCAGCATCTGTGCCACACTTCCTTAACATTCTGATGACTTTTCCTGTGAAAAGCTGCTTTCAGATCATGTCTAGGCCCTGTTGGCAGAAAGAAGAGCAGCAGCTTTTGGAAACAGATTGGGTCTTAAAGTCTTAAATTCTTCATAGCATCGTATGCTAACAAGAAAGACAGAACACTGTGAATAATTTCCTCAGTTACAATACATTACATAATGATAATATTACTATGATATGGATATGAAGTGCAAACGTAAAGTATTCAAAGCAAACTGTGATGACTTTGGTTGTGTATTAAGGAGTATAAAGGCAAGGTTATAGCACCAAGGTTCAAGACTGGACAGTTGACAGGAAAAATGGGTAATATTTCTGTTAAGTATTTCCTTCCACATTAACTATTTGCACCATCGAAACACAAATGTTCCAGAATATCCATATTAACCTGTAGTTAAATGTGTAATCTGTCTAACTGAAATACATACTCAAAGTATTTCACTGTGTCTCTTTTAAAAAATGTTGTCCTATGTACCTAGAATAGAACCAACTATTCTCACTGTGGAAATGGAGGGTGGTTCTCCATTCTATTCAGGAAGAAAAAAAAATAAAAAATCTATTTCAAGACTCACTGATGGCTTTGCCACAGGCAAATTTCAGTCATTCTGTAGCTCACAGAATAAAAAGGCACACATGGAGTATTCCCAGAATACACTATAGATACCGAAGATAAACTGCTGCAATAAAGTTTATTATTTCAAAGAACAGTGTAAATAAAGCTTTTATTTTCACTATTCCAGATGGCAGCAGCATATAATTTGCACTGTTTTGACATCATGACCGTATTATTCAAAATCATTCTTCCTGCAACTGAACTGAACGCAGGATTGAGAACAGTAAAATCAAAGAGAGTAGAGGAGGGAGTAAAATCAACATTTTGCAACAGAGTTGGTATTGGGTACTATTATTGAAGAACCACGCATACGAATTCGGTACTATTATTGAACAGCTAGGCATACGAATAAATTGAAAAATAAAACCAAAGCCATTTCTAGTTATACATAAAAGACAAATTTGGATTTAAAAGATACAAAGCATCAGAGAAATGCCAGTTAATAAACACTATTCCTATTGAAATATTTCACAAGGTAAATTTTGCCAAAAAAAGTAATTATGAACACACAATAAATTCTTTTCCCAGGGTTCTTTGTTCAAAGCTGCTTTATACAGATGGATAGTTTTACTTAGTGGTGCCTTCAGTCAGTAAAGGAGGGTAATGGCTACACTGTAAGAAGAGATCTAGGTATCTGCCAGGATTTCTCTTAGATTTCACACAATTACACCACACAAGGAAAGGGAATTGGGCATTGATAAGATGATCAGAGACTCACTAGCAGTACATTTTCAACAAGAGAACAGCTGCCCATACCATCCCACTAAAGAACATGTGTTTAAAAATATTCTTCATATATGAGAGAAGAGATGTGAGCAGCACTTTTGATGCAAAAGAAAACAAATTTGTTTGGTAGCTCTGCATGCAATTACCCTGCAAATTGCAAAGTAATGTCTATATAACAGAACATAGAGCCACTTAGACTGAATTATCATCGTATGAATGTTGAAGCAGCAATTTCACATTGCATTAAGTCAGTTAACACTCGTTGTTATTAGCATTTAGCCTTAAATAAGTTCTCTGTTGTTACAAATGAGTGCACTGAGCCTTTGAAATTAGATATCTTCATAAAGACATGAAAACGGAAAACGGAATTTGCACTTTTTGGCAGTTCTCAAAATCTGCTAAATTAAAGACTGCGCATAGCAAGCTCTTTCCAAAGTGACCTGTCTCACTTACGTGAACAATGAAACACCTCTTACTCTCCTTTAACAATGACAATCTGAACAAGAGGAATTAACATTTGGAGAGCCATGGCTCATATGAAAACACAAGACCCAAAATAAGAGTTTGTTCTCACATTTGCACGCAGGCACTGCCATAGCTTATAGCTCAGCGTATCATCCAAACATCGTATGTCCAAACTAGGTTACGAGTGAAGTTCTGGATGTTAGCTCTGCTTACTGGGAATGGAAAAGGAAATACAAAAGGCCGTGTCCTAAAAAAACAGTAGGGAATCCAAGAATCCCTGCCAGATGTCCCTTCTCTAACATTAGGAGAGGACTCAGCCAGAGTTATGGTAATGAAACGAAGGCAGAGAATGTGAAGCAGCGTTTTAAGTGCAAGGTATCATATAGGTAGGGAAAGAAACACTAAATTTCTGAAGCGGAGAGGATACAGTATCACACATATTTCCATATGGAAATGTTCACAAGAATGAAACTGTGTATTTTGCCCTGGTGAATAGAAGAGAAGAGGACAGCAAAGGGCAGCGACACGAATTTCCGTGATTACCATTTCTAATTTGAGGCTTAGTTTCCAGACAGGGTTAGGATTTAGATTACGCTGAATCAGGGTTAAATTGGGGCTTGCCAAGAATAAGGATTAGGAAAACGCACGATTGCTCTATCTAGTCAATATTTTTAACATACCAATATTTGTGGTTTTACATCCTCCTTTTTTATATTCGAAAAACAAAGAGGAAAGAATAACAGTAGTCCAGTAATGGCAGTCTTTGCTTCAAGCTTTAATTTTCCATGTCATACAGTTTTATGGTGCAGTAAATAATGAGATCAGAAGTGGGTTCATATGTGCACCAGAGCTCACTTCTCGTGTTAGCAGTCTGAATATACAGCCTGAATATACAAAGGCATTCTTTTCTTTTCCCCTCCTTTCTACCCATTAATACTCTGTGTTAAAATATTGATATTAGTAAAGACATATGACACTTTTTGTAAGCAATTACTTCATATTAATTCTCAAGGATAAAGCAATAAACTGTCATAATAAAGTCGTAACATACCAATTTGATCTGAGAAAGAGGCAGAAGCATCCTGGCTTTGCTTCACCAAAGAGGACAAGAGCAAAAAGCAAGCAGCCTGGCAAAGGAGTTGTCAGACCATACAGTCCTCCTCTCCCTCCTTCCTCCCCATTTGCACCACATGTCTAAACCTGTGCCTAGACCTCCAGGAGTGATCCTCCTGCCGGAGACAGTCAAACGAACTCAGCTTGTGATCATGGCCATTTCTGTTACTGACCTTACACAGCCTTCAATTAGTTGATTCCTCGATGCAATCATCTTACTGATTACTTTTTAACTCAGCCTACACAGTCTGCAGCCCAAACTGACAACTGTAAACTACACTAACTGCACTAACGTCACAGCTGGGAGATTTAAGGACCTGACAAAGGAACTCTAGTAAAAAGTCACCAACTTTGAGTTTTGTTTTCAAAGGAGAATAATACTATTTTATTAATTTCTAGCTCAGCATCAAACTTGTGCATTTTAGAAAAGAGAAAGGGGAGGATTTTCACTTTGATAGATGGGTAGAAAGGTGCCCCAGAAGGTCTTCAGTTTGGTCTCGTAGAAGACAGACACAAGGAATAAGCATGATGAAATTGTATCCCTCAAGTTTTAACAAAAGATGCTTGGGTCAGGATGTTAGAAGCACTTTTGGTGCAATAAATTAAACACAAAGTTATTCAAGGTAAAGGCTATGCATTCCAACTGCTTTTTATGGTGCCTGGCACAACACATACAGATGTAGCAATTTGGATGTTATTGCAGTATTTCAATAAATAGCAAACATAATGATGAATAACAAACAACAAAAGTGCTATTATTGCTAAAGGCATCGAGAAAAAAAAAAAAAGATAGGTTGTCAGAACAGACAACGAACTCCAGAAAAACACAGCTGAAGAGCATATCCCTTGAAACTCAGTATTAGTGATCATTACACTCACGTTACTGGTACAAAATATGCAGTTTTTCTACATCTAAGGTGGCATTCATTTTCATTCGCCTGAAGATCATGCTTAAAACATTCATAACCCATGACTACAGATAGGTGACTGTAAAAAAAAAAAAAAAAGATACAGTAGCTTCTCATTTTTCTTAGCTTTTTTTTTCTTTAAGTCTTCCCACCACTATGAATGCATGTCAATCAATGAAGAAAATGCTGAATGGGACAAAGAGATGTAAGACAACAAAGCAATGCCTTATATCATGTGCTCCTAACATTTATGAGCAAAAGACAGAATCCAAAGTGCTGGCAAATGGCATCTTTGAACCTGTATGAATCTTTAATAGAAGTGAGAAAGTATTTCCTTTATGAGTAGATGGTGAAGTTCTTCCCTGGTGGCCTGGCTGTGCAGGGAATGAGTTTGCTGTAGACCTCAGTCTTCATCTTTCTGAACGTGAAGGAGGTATCCCTCTCGCTTCTCATGCCCCTCTATGGCAACACTCCCTCCCTCTCACAGATTTTGAGACCACCACCAGGGATCTGTTAGCAGGGAACAACGGGCATAGGAGAACACAATAGATACGAGTATCTTTTGTGCTTGAGGTGAGTTTCACCACTCAAGTTGAAATAGCTTTGAGGAAATGTCCAGACAAGGAAGTTAAAGGGTATTTTCTTCTGGGGGAAACACAGCCCTTCACTTCCCCTCTTGAAGAATAGCAGAGGACACAAATTGCTGAAAACCCAGCTTTCTCACAGTTCTGTGCCCAAGCTCAATAATTACTGCTGTCTGATAAATGCCTTTTAATAATCACGAAACTACACAGCAGAACCTCCTCCTGACACACTTCACAGTGTACACATGGATGAAGACACGTGCAGTAACACGGAAACGTTACTGCTTCTAAAGCCTAATGCAGCCAGCACTTCAAAAGGCTCACAGGTTCGTGATGTCACAAACATCATTTTGCCATGGATTATTTTGCCTCCCAGAACCAACGTTAGAACTGGCTGTGGCTTGAGTCTTCCATTGCTACCTGACATATCCACTTTAAACATGACACTTTCACATTTGTCTACCAACAGCAGTTGGTATTTCTCATGGAACTATAAATGAGGAACAGCGTGGAGATTCATTCGCGGGATGCTGAACATAGAACAAAGCCAGATTTGCTCAGCAGCTCTCGGAACGATTTATTCGAATAACTGCACCACAAATTGTGTTGCTGGTAATTCGAAACAGGATCTTGGCTGGGCATAGGATGTTAAAAAGTGGTTTTTTGAAACTGTTTTACACGCTGAGCTCAAGGTTCACACCTGTAGGCCCATCATTATTACCTGATCTAATCACGAAATCCAGTCCTACCTCTAAAAATTATAATGAAATCCAAATCCGTGATGAGGAGTGTAACACGAAATTTATTACAGTCTATAGCCTGTGTGAATATCTTCAAATTATAAATAAAATACATCATCAACGATATTTGTGAGCATTTTCTAACTAAATATTAAATTCATTTATGTAACGTACAGGTAACCTTTTTGTTTTCACAGTTTCCTTTTCAGATAATTTTCTCACCAACTTTTGTCTAGCTGATGAAAACCGACCTTAACAATGTAGGACGTACCTTCTAGAAAAAAAGTGGAGGGGAGGGTTGGGTTTTTTTGCTCTGTTTTGTTTTTTTTATGGAAGAAATTTCTGCAAACGAAAACTTAACACAGATACAGTGATGCTTCAGTTCCAGTGGAATTCTGTACTAGCGTGGACATAAGGAAGGAGCTGCTCTGTGTAGCTGGAAGTCAGGAGCCTAAATGAGTGCTGGGATAATGTTCAAACAATCCAGCACGACTGTGGGAAGGCTGAGGGAGTCATGATGTCAGGTAGGGCAAGGCAGGGCAGGGGAGGAGGTGCGTCTGAGAAGGAACAGAAAGTTTCTCATTATGACCGTTATTTGCAAATTCGTCACAAAAGGTTCTGTGAGAAGCAGTTGATGAAGCCAAAAAACTGTGGAGAGTCAGTTCCTGCCTTTAGAGTGACATCGTGTGATGGACTAAGCTCAGCACAGCATCGTATGCGTCAAGTCCGTGAAAAATCAGCGTGAGCACAAAAACCTCCATGCCAACCCTGTGGACAGACTCAACACACCATGAACTGCATGAAGAAGGTACAAATGAAGACAACAAAATGCTTGAAAACAAGAGATGTGAATCTGTCCAGCGGTGAATTGCCACTCAGCGGGAGGCCCTGTGACACAGAAGCAACACAACTGAGTGAGAGTGCCAGGGTAGCTTCTGATTTCAACAGTGTCTCTCCTTGGACTTATTAGTAGTAACAGCTGTCATGTGTTTTACAGCTAAATACAAAACTCATTTATTTCAGAGAAAAGAGGTCAAACTTTTTCTCCTGCAGGCTGGAGAGGTAGCAATGAAGACTATTATACACACTCTTTAGAAGCAACTGGGAGCAGGTCAGATGTTACAGTGATTGAGAAACCGTTTCTGCTGCTGAAGGAATTCTCTCTCTCTACTCTGATCTTGTGGGCCCCCACCTGGAGTACCATGTTCAGGTCTGGAGTCCCCAACACAAGAAGGACATGGAGCTGCTGGAGCGAGTCCAGAGGAGGCCACGAAGATATCTGAGGGCTGGAGCACCTCTGCTTTGGAGACAGGCTGAGAGAGTTGGGGCTGTTCAGCCTAGATAAGAGAAGGCTCCGGGGTGATCTTATTGCAGCCTTCCAGTACCTAAAGGGGCTACAGGAAAGCTGGAGAGGGACTTTTTACAAGGACGTGTAGTGATAGGACAAGGGGCAGTGGATTTAAACTGAAAGAGGGGAGATGTAGATTAGATAGAAGGAAGAAATTTTTCGTTCAGAGGGTGGTGAGGCACTGGCACAGGTTGCCCATAGAAGCTGTAGGTGCCCCATCCCTGGCAGTGTTCAAGGCCAGGCTGGATGAGGCTTTGGGCAACCTGGTGTAGTGGAGGGTGTCCCTGCCCATGGCAGGGGGGTTGGAACTGGATGATCTTTAAGGTCCCTTCCAACCCAAACCATTCCATGATTCTATGATTCTAAGTTATTGCTTCCTGTTTCAAACTTAATGCAGGATATCAGAAACTATCAATGGTTTAAAAGTCAGGATATATCAGGTGCAAACCGGAGGACTATTCTTCTAATGATTCTGAGTCAAGAAAAGGTGTATATCCATTATCTAGTAGCAAAATATGTAGTAATGCTAAATAAATTCACTCACAAATATGCGAGGCCAACAAGTAACTTAGAGTAGATTACATGATTTCTTCTGAGTATGCAGGACTAGCTATAGAAGTTTTCCAAAATCACATTCTGTTCTATCTTTTTAACTCCTGCATAAACATTCTTTTCAATGAAGGTAACAAAAATAATTTTAATAGTTGTTATTTACGTAACATGATTTTGCAAAGCATTTCACAAAGCAGACATCCATTATTGCAAAAAATGGGTAGTTACATCTCTACAGATCAATATAACTAGAGGAGGCTTTTCAAATTTCATAATGAATTCCTTATTTTTTTTACAGTATTTAGTTTTATCATATGAAAGACAGTGAGAGCATTCACAGTATTTCTGTCTAAAAATCACCTGCTCCACAACAGTTTTAATGATAAAACCACTAGACACCACAAAAAGATCACTCAAAACCAGTTTTGCACCATTCTGCAACATTGCATAACTGTAAAAATGATGAAAAAAACAGTATTGCTCCATATTTCTTAAACTTAGGCAGTCTGTTTGAAATAATAACATGCAGAAAATAATTTCTTGATTGGCTGCCAATGGCTTTAAAACTTTTTCATTACATGATTTATCTAAATTAAAGCAAATGACTAGTCTTATTGAGAAAACTGATTGTAATGGAACTATTTATATACTTAAGTATGTTGCTGAACCAACTGTCACATTTTCTAAATTCATTGCTATTTCATTACATTGTCTATTTCATATTATGCTTTCTTCTTAGTGCAAAAGCAAATCAGATGATTTACAAATTTTCCCCCACACATGACAAATATTACATTCTCTTTATCTGTAAGTGAAATCAACTTGTATCTATATCATTTATCTGCCTGAAGATTCATAAAGTGCTGATTAGATTTTACGGTGAGTACCACAAAAATTTAGACACGCATCATCAAGAACACTTCATTTCACTATGGTATTTGGGCAAGATCCTATGTTAAGGAGATACAGCCTTCCAGAGAAATAAATGATTATTTTCTAATATCATGGGAAGAACAAGGAAGTCATTTAATGTATGTTCATACCACCAACCATCAAGCTTCTTAAGACCTGCACAGGTAGCCATTTCATGTAAGCAACACTGAAAATTAGTTACTAGAAAACCAAGACAAAACTGCAAAACACAATTTTCAGGCTGATGTTCTGGCAGTTAGGTGGGCTAACATGCATACGTGCAAACCCTGATTAAAAGTGGCAGTTGATTTTATCACCATTCATGATTAATAACTCTCTTTTTTTTAGGTCACAACAGTATGCTAATTCAAATGGTACTGAGTTTTCAGCACTATACCAGAGTATGATCTAATCTAGGTGGTCCTGCTCCAGCAGGGGAATTGGACTAGATGATCCTTTGAGGTCCCTTCCAATCCCTATAACATTCTGTGATTCTGTGATTTTGTGATTCTGTGATTAGCACTTACTACTACCACTTGCTTTAGCAGCTACATGTTAGTTGGACTACTTTTGTTGTTTGGAGGTTGTAAGATTGGAAGTTCACATCTGGAGCTTGTAGGGAAGTAGGCAAACCCCCCTGGCAGTGGGGTTGGAACTAGATGATCTCTGAGGTCCCTTCCAACTCAAATCATTCTATGGTTCTATGATTCTATCATGTTCTCAGTCAGTACAAGATGTTAGTTTCATAATTATTACAGTAAAACACATATGGTTTCTATTCTTCTCTTCATGTGCACAAAATACTATTTAACTTAAACAGAAGCTATAGAAGTGCATCAAAAGAATGGATGCCATAAAACCTAGAATTCACTTATAACACATGAAAACAGCATGGCTTCTGAATAGCACCTGCATTAATAGTATTAACAGTGTTAAAACTGAGACATTAATTTAATATTGATTTTATTTTACTATGCCTGTACTGGTTTAAGTGATTTCTGTTGCTCTATCTATGCATAAATTTATTTTCTTATAGTAAGGTTTTATTTCAGCTTTCCACGTTTTTCTCTACAGTAGTAAAAAGAGTTCTTTTTATTTCTGTAAAACTACAGAGATGAATGCTCAGAATATACTTACTGAATTTTGCGCTTTGGTCTTCTTGATATGTTTACTCTGGAGATAAATACCTTTTAGAATCTTTTTCCCTTTTTCTTTTCCTTCCTAATCTTCTTTCAGCGGAGGAGTCCTTCAGTTAGTGTTTAGTCTTCTGTTCAAAACTGCCTCCCCAGAGAGTTGTAACTACTTGTCAATCTCCCAAAAGCAAAGATGACAATTTTGAAGTACTTCCTTTTTTTTTTTTTTAACCTGCAAAGTTAACTCCTTGTTCTCCTCCTGTTCGTATACAAAAACGTCACTTGAACTTGCTGGGGCTCTCAACTTTGGTGACTTGCCTAGAACCTTGATGGTTTTAACGTTTTTTAGTGGCTAAAGAGTGTCTGACGAGGGCTACTGTGCCAGTGCAGTACACCTCCCATTCACGTGTACTGTGCTGGTGCACACCTTCTGCCAGCACGTTGGGGTGAAAGGTTTGCTGTTAGCGTGTGCACCATCTGTGGTGAGCACCAGAGGACATTAAGACTTAGGAATACTTTACTGAGGGTTATGAAGTTCTGGTGAGGATGGATTGCTTCAGCCCCAAGATGACAGCTCTCCCAGTTTTGGTATTGCTTTAATGTGTCAGATAAATTGTCTACTTGCAGGACTGGTGAAATGTAAAGGGTGACTGTCATGAGGATGAAGCCAGGCTCTTCTCAGTGGCATCCAATGATAGGACAAGGGGAAATGGAGATAAGCTGGAACATAGGAGGTTCTGCTTCAACATGAGGAAGAACTTCTTCCCAGTAAGGGGAACAGAACACTGGAACAGGCTGCCCAGAGAGGTTGTGGAGTCTCCTTCTCTGGAGATGTTCCAAACCCGCCTGGACATGTTCTTGTGTGATCTGATCTAGGTGGTCCTGCTCCAGCAGGGGGATTGGACTAGATGATCCTTTGAGGTCCCTCCCAATCCCTGACATTCTGCGATTCTGTGACTGAAGAGCAGTAGACCACTGAATGAGATGTGGTGGCACCACCACTATTTCTGAGTGTGACAATTACATTAGTCTACTCTTTATGATGAAGCTCCCACCTCTGAAGCTATTTGTGCGCTGTCTTGTAAGAAGTAGGTACAGAAAACAACCACGACAACTCACACACTTTCTGCCTTTTCTAAGACGTTCTTCATGTGTAAAGTAACAGCTAAGTTCACTCACAGTTTGGTGGGAAAGAGATAATGGTGTGTGCCAGCCTACTACAATATAAAGGGTAAAAAACTGTTGGTAGAACTCCCAGAAGAATTACAAGCATGCAATTCTGAAAGAAGAACGGATGAAGATGCAACATCTGCAGTATGACTATGCATGTGAGATACTCGCGCTCACACTCAAACCAGCCTAATGACCACATCTGTATGCAAACGCCAATATTTAAATGTGATGAAGACATATGTGGTACTTAAAAACTGAAAAACAAGCCTCAGTTTGTTTCTGAGCAGTGAATGCAATAACAGCATAATCACTCCACAGATATTAACAGTCATTTCATGTTTTCCAAATTGAGTAATTCCATATTTTATTGTGTTGGGCTTTTTTTTCACTCTCTAAAAAAAAAAAGAAACCAAACAGCTAGTAATAAAACATTAAGAGCAAGAGATAGTTTCTATTTCTTTTTGTATATCAATGCAACTACTAAATGCCAAGGACTTACACATCATTTCAGTGATTTCTAATGAACAACTTCCTAATGATGATCAGACAGAGTCATAGAAATGAAAAATTTCCTTAAAACCTGTTCCACTATTTCTGGAATTACTTCTTAATTTACTCCATGTTCACTCTAAATTAGAATCACATCTTGGGGGAAATGCAAAAATATTGCAGAAAATATGGAAAAGAAGTGTTTGCATATATCCAGGCACAGATTGCTGCTTGTGCACTTGAAACTCAGAAACGACAAGAATAAAAAAACCATATATATAATCCTACAGCATCCTATAGAGGACTAGCCTTACTAACCGCCTTTAATCAGAATGTTAGCCATTTGTTTTGCCTAATGGCTAATTAACTCTACTTTTTTTTTAGCATTTCCACAGAGCAAAAAGTCCTTCTAAAAACAGTATTAGAGATTTTCAAACATCACAGAAAATAAAAAGCTTTTCCTAGAAGCACCTAACCACATTTCAGGCTGAATTCAGAGAGTCAGTACGTCACTTCTACGGTTTAACGAAGCTTCATGTGGCCTGCTGTTGTGTTTCAAGGCAGGAGAAAGCCTCTGGATGACACTGCTTTTGGGAAACAATATTCAGATTAGATAAAATAATTTGAGCGTCTCAACAGCACAGAAGGTTTGAGACAAGGATGTCTGCTTCTTTATTGCCTACTCGTATGAAGTCGCATTTGCAAGGAGTTCTGTAGACTTCCACAGGACTGTTTGAAAGTCCAACATCTATGAGCAAATACTAATTTAACTAGCATATCACCAATAATGAGTCAAATCCTGATGTAAATTTAAAAATAGTGGGTAAAATCCTGCAAAACAAAATCAGATTTTATAGCAGAAGACAGTTTGCGCACTAAGAAATGCTCTCAGAATCTAGTAAATAGCTCTGTGTTTCATTTTCACAGCCAGCTGGTCTATCACAAAAAATGATTCCATGTTCCCTGTGTAATTATTATTCATGCACATGAAATAAACATGTTCTATCCAGGATTTTCACTACAATGAAAAACTTATGAGGAATTATAAAATTATAAAATTATAAAAATTATAAAAAAAAAACAATTATAAAACTTATGAGGAGCGGCTGAGGGAGTTGGGGCTGTTTAGCCTGGAGAAGAGGAGGCTGAGGGGAGACCTGATTACGGCCTATAAATACTTGAGAAAAGATGGTGGGGAGTTAGGGGAAGGGCTCTTTACATTAGTGATGGGAGATAGAACAAGAGGAAATGGGCATAAGCTTAGTCAGGGGAGATTCAGGTTGGATGTTAGGAAGTATTTCTTCTCTGAAAGGGTTGTCAGCCACTGGAATAGGCTGCCCAGGGAAGTGGTTGAGTCCCCATCCCTGGATGTGTTTAAGAATAGAGTGGATGAGCTACTTGAGGATATGGTTTAATGGGGATTAGGGATGGTTGGACTCGATGATCTCTAAGGTCTTTTCCAACCTAGAAATCTATGAATCTATGAATCTATGAATCACCACTCAGGACCTCTCAACAATATTCTATTTGAAAACATCAATGGAATCAGGGCTGAAGCATCTCAATTTGTCCCAAGACATAGAAGCTGATCTATACAGACTTTGCAATTGAAAAGTAAGAATCCTTGAATTTCTCAGTGCTCCCTGTGAGATACAAGAGTTCAAGTAGTTCATCTACTTTAAAACGTTCTGCTGTTCTCACCAATTAACCCAATTTGTCACCACACTCAAAATCTGAAAATAAGTTACTTGTTCTCAGATATTTTAGAAAACATGTTCCAGTAACTCATATTGCCAAATTTACTACTAACTTTGTGGCATAGAGACTGTAGAGGCAGCCCTACCTCCAGATGGTCACGGGCAACAGAATTCCACTTTGTTGATCCTAAAAGTTTGTGGCTCAAAAGAAGCATATCTGCCTTGTGGTCTGGTCTGTTTCCTGCTAGGTGGGGAAGAGTAACTTCTAGTGGGAAAGGAGGTAGACCGTCCAAGACTGATTTTCCAAATTCCTTAAACAGCTTCAATTTTTTCGTTAAGTATAATACACGTCTACATTCTCCAGTAACTTCTCATTCTTGCTTTGGAAGGTACTTAAGTAAAAAACAATTCTGAACTGGGTCCTAAGGTTTTTAAAGGTCAGATCTTTAGTTTTCACACCGAAGATCCTGTTGTGATGGCAATTTGTGTCAGCATTTTTTTTTTCTCGCTACACAAATGAGTGTAATAAAACATCTTCCAACCAAACACCTCTACAGAACACAGTAAGTTGCTTCTCCTCCCTCTGAAAACAAACGAAAAGAACTCAAATAACCCAAAGGTTTTATGAACTTAGAAAATAACAATATTATTGAAGACTGTAATTTGGAGCAGCACAAGAAAGCAAAAACCAGCAGATTCAACAGAACAAAAAACGAGTCCGTGTTACATTTTTTCTTCCCTTTGTATATGATGCCATGCACAGTGAAACAGAATGGGAAATATGCTACCAGTTTTATACCATCACAATATTTCAAAGACGTAGGAATTCATTACAACTTCTGTGCAGTGTCTAGATCAGCACATTTAACCTCTTTGATCGTATCTTTACTGAGAACTTCTTTTCGTCTCTAATTATCGGTATTATTCCACCTCTGCAGATTCCTTAGCAGGCTTTGTGAATCTAATCAGAATCACTGCATTCCCCCGTATGATTAAATTTAAGCACATTCTGATTTCGTTCTTACTATGGTTCAAGCTGATACCACCGCTCACAATAGCTGATCCTGATTTTTAAGCTTGAAAATGCTATGAAATCTAACTGCACACCATGTTTTACAATCAGCTCTTTTAAGAGCTCATGAGACACACAAATTCACACCCTCAGGCTCCCTGGCTATACTGGCAGGCAAAATACAGAGAGAAGGAATGGTACAAATGAGACTCTTATAAAATTAGAATGTCTTGTAGGTGACAGTGAAAATATTTTGCTGTTCACCATCAAAATACTTAAAGGCACTTCACCTCTCCACAAGCTGACCATACACTTTGATACAGATTTGCATAAAAGATTTTACAAAATGATTCTCATAGGTGAAATTTTAAATTACTTGTTTTTTATTAGAGTAGGTGAAAGAGATTTTCTGTCTGTAGCTTCGAAAAAGAAGATAATAAAACGGCAGCTGCTCTGAAAATATGCAGAAGGAATACAGCAGGGTTCCTCCATAACCATGGATGACCTGAAAAAAATCTGTCAGGACTGATTTGTTTTTCCACTTTCCCTAGGAGAATCCATGTTACTGAAAACACACAAAAGTCTTCACATGGATTATCATCTTCAGATATTCAGTTAAAATAATGGTGAGAAATTCAGATAAAAGTTTATAGCAGACTTTCCTAACAAAATAAAAGGCCTAATGGATTTTTCAGCTAAATAGAAAATCATCAGGTCACAGAGCATATCTGTTTTCTTTATTGTTTGGGGAATACCAAATCAAATCTCATTTTCACTGCAACATACTGACAAGGTAAATAGAGCTCAGGAAATAGCAACAAAACTTACGAAGCACCTGAATGAAGTAATTCATTGTGCAAGCTTAGGAGAGTAATGCTAGAGCTCTCTTAGCAAATAATTAAATTAAATAGCAGTTCAGGAGGCAGAGGATGAGCACAAAAGGACAGGTATGGGATAAGAAAGTCTTTAAATCAGTCACGAGTAGTATCAGAAAGTAGCTTAAGAGAGGAAGCACTGGCTTCTTACCAAGTCTAATTTAATCAGGTGAATAGTGTATGTTTAAAAAAAATGGTAAAAGCAACGAAAACAAAATCAGCATTTACTTAGAGGTACTACACATAAGAAAGACTGAAGTACGAGTAATAAATGATAAATGCTTTGTTAAACTCAAAAATCCTGGCTAAATTAATAAATTTGTTTATTGTCTGGCTTTGGAGTTGATAAATGCTATTGATCTGCATAAGCAGGACCTAAATTTTCCATTCTGATCTTCCAGGATATTCTGTGATTTTGAGTCCGAATAGGCACATTCTTAACATCCCTGTAACTGACGCCCACTTCCCCTCCCAAATCTTCTTCTAAATCACATTTCAAAAGTGTATTATGGATTTATTTTTATTCGTCTGGGGATTTCTTCCATTTAGATATTATTTTTGCATTCTGTTATTAGCACCTGTAACATAGCACATTAAAACATGAGCAACTCGGTGGTAGGGACGAGTTTATTTCAATTCTGATGTCATATAATGCCTTCTGGGTCATGAAATTGGATGTTTATATGCAGTCAGTATTTTGTATCAGTAGATTAATAGCTGCATCTTCTCTAGTAGCTTATACCTATTCCATTGCAAAGGTTATGTGGCAAGGGAAGTGTCACCATACAGGACTGCAGAGTGTCCAGCACAACGATGCTTCAATTTTGATTGGAAACATAGAAAGCTATTGTAATACAAATACATTATTTGCTGATTGAAATATTAGATAAATATAAGACAGCTGATGAGACCATATTATTCTCTGCAGGGATTTTGAATCCACTGTTCTTTCCTTTTCATAAAACCTGAGTGCTGTTTGTGACAATGGGACATTTTCATTCATTCCACAGTGGAGCAAATGCAAAATAACGACTTAATATACGATAAGAGTATGGCGAGTGAGAATAGCTCTATTTTGGTAAATAAATTACTTTGAGCTATCACATGCCCCAAAGTAAATGGACAGCTGCAACAGTTTTCAGTAAGCTATTTGTGTGCAACGATAAAATGATGTACTTTTGCATAGACAAAAGCTTGGTACGACGGCCAAAACAGCTGATTTGTTAGATTCAAGACTTCATGCAGACTGCTAGGAAAACTGTTTAACTCTGCCTTTCAAACAGAGAGATGAGAATCTGACACAATTTAAAAGGCTATTTCTGGGCTGTCAATCAGAGCAGGCCAAGAGATGAACACTGTATTTGCAAGTTATCAGGACCTTGCCAAATGCAGACACAGAAATTAGACTGCTACATTACTCTATGAAATTTGGATTACAGAGATACAAGGGGAAAAAAAAAAAAAAAAAGAAAAGCAATTGGGAAAATAAGGACATCCTTGATCAAACATCAGGTCATAACACAAAAATAATATCTGTGATTTCTTTTTCCACTTATTCGCACTGATGAATGACTAAATAAACCACAATTATCTATTGAACAATAGTCTTCAAAGAAAGAAAAGGAAAATCATCAACATTTGCCTTCGACAATCTAGTAGAGACTTCATGTTTTGTCTCAGAAAAACTAACATAAACAATGATATTAGTGCTGTTCAACCAAGAAGTATTGCTTTTCAGCTGGGTGAGATGCAGAATAACTTTTGTTAAAAAGGAAATTGTATTATATCGCAATAATATCTTGTCTATTTGTTTTGGGAAGTGTCCTTGGAGATCAGAAGACTGAATTTCAATTAGATTATCCTTTTTGATGCTCTGTAAATATAATCAAATGTAGCTGATTTTCAGTGGGATAGAAGAAAAAATATTCTTCCAAGCACAGATTTGAAGATGTTCATGATCTTACATAATGAAAAAGACTGGAAATGGAAAACACCAACTAGGTCAATAATCTGCTTAATTCAGGGCTTTTCCAAATGATTTTTTTTTTTCTTGTCCCTTTTTAACTCTTCTTTGCCTGTGACCTCACATATATTTTGTACTACTTTATATTTCCCCATCCTGAAGCTTAGTGATACATATCCCCAATGTTTTCTATTATGATTGTTATCAGATTTTTCAAATTAATGAACACTGAGTGTATAAGCATTTTTAGCAAGAAACTCTAATATATTTTGGCTGACGTGCTTTGTTGCAACTTCATGGCCTTTACAACAGGGGAGTTGTAAAAGGAAAGGTTAGACAAGGAATGTTGCTGCATTTTCACAGTCTAATAATTCTATTAAGCAATTTATTGACTTTTTTCCTTCTATTTCATCTGCTTCAGGGTAATTAAATACTGATATGTCTTTTTAGAATAACATTATCCAGTTAACCAAGGACTTTTTCTAAAATAGAAGGTACGTACTATGATGGAAGGATGAACCCTAAAATACATGTACAACTGAACTCTCATTAATGTGACTTTTGAAAAACAAAAGTAATCCAGAAAGAATTACAGAAAAAAAAATAGCATTTTGAAGTCAGACTACGAAAACAACTAATTTGACATAATAGATTTGTCTGTTATCATCAGCCTGTTTGATTCTTCAGTAGTAAGTTCCTACACCAACTTGACCCTTCCTCTTCCTTCCTTGAAAAACTAATACAGCTTATGAACTTCATCACTGTGTTCACTCTTTGTGTGTGTGGTACACCCTGTTTTTTGTCTTAGATAATTCAATAAAAGGCTATTTTTCCCCATGAATTAACTTGCCAAAATTCATGTGTTTGGCAAAAAATTCAGCACTTAAAATGGATAGTAATGAGTTTGGGAAAATTTTTGTTCTTCCAGTTCTTTTAGTTACAAACCTTTTTACATACAGCTCAGTCTGACCTATGAGCTTGCCTTTGCTACCAACAAGGCTAAACTCCATTTTTTTCATCTGTCTCCACCTCTCACTCATCCCTCCCTTCCTTTCTTTTCTCCCTCCCTCCTTCCTTCCCTCCCTCCCTCCCTCCTCATTCTTTTGTGACTGTCTTCATAAAACATCATGTAAGTGTTACAGAAAATTTTAGGGAGCTAAGAGCTCCCAAAAATCTGCAATTACAGTTGGTGCAGTTATAGCTAAAGAACTGTCAACACAGTACATTTGAAGACCAGTAAGGACCCAAGTAACAGCGAATTGGAAAGACTATTAAAATAGAAAATAATAATAATTAATAATAACAAAAGTGTATCTATCGTAATAGTGTTTTTATTAGTAGCAATGGTTCTTTGTTCAAAGACACAGACCTTGCTGGTGATCTATCGAGCTACAGACTGCAACCAAATAGGTCTCTCATGATGGGGAAAAAGACAGTACTTACCTTTTTTTATCTTGAAGACAAAAGACGTAGCACAGCTTTCATTTTGTTGTAGTGGACTGCAGCATTAGCTCTGAATATCACTCAGAGACCTGTTATGGGACTTGAACTTACAACTGAATGATCCGTTGGGAAACGTAGTAACATCTAAGCCAACAAAGGCAGTGCAGGACAGGTTTCACAACCACAACTACTGTATATCTTGATTTACCACAGAAAAAAATCACATCTTAACACTGAAACTTCCAGCTAGGAAAGTCTCTGATAGGATTCTTTAAAAAGGCAGGGTTTAGTTTTGGCTTGTGGTTTGTTTTTTTTTTTTTGCTAATCATATGTTTCAAATGTGAATCTTTAGCTACACATACAACCATTGCCTGCAAAGATGGATTAACATTAATTTGGAGAATAGTCTCTACAACCTTCCACAAAGAAACAGTGTAATATATTGATTTATCTTCTGTCATTCCATATCAGCATCAAGGGATCCATGTGGAAAGCAGACAGAAGGACAGGGCAACATTCTCACTTCTCACCAGTTTTCACTAGCCATGAAGAATTAATGTCTTCACTTGTGTTCAAGTAAACTGTGAACAGCCTAGGATCACATAAGTCTTTGTAAGACTTTAAATTTCCTAGCCAGCTTTTAATTTACTAGTAGCTAGTAGAAATTAAGTAAGCATGCAAAATATTTTCTGTAAATCTCTATGTGTTATCTCTGTTTTGCAGAAAATTAAACGTTGATACAACGCAGTTTTACAATTTGTCAGTAATGACATGGTGGGTTAGTAGCATGACTGACAATAAAATGCCAAAGCTCTAACTTTGCAAGTGCTATGTTCTCATCACTGGAAAAATCTTTCTCTTCACGTGTTCACAGTCCTACATGAACCCTTCTGAAAGTAAATAATTACTATCACCTTTGTTATTCAACATTTGTTGCCCTTACTATGTCTGTCACCCACTTCAAAAAATCCAAACTTTTCAGATAAAAAAAAATCCAGCACTGAAAACAGAACACATGAGAGACTGGACAGGACTTGTATCCGAACTGTCAGTTGCAAATATCAGGCAGGATTGAATAAAATTTGTTTTGTGTCTGAAATGAAAATACTTGCTTGGCAGAAGGCTTTCGCTGTTCAGCGTCCTACTGTATCGCTCCATCCTTGCCTCTGAAGTGCACCACAAAATGAAAGCCTGTTAAACTGCAGCACCACGAGGTGTGGCAGCCACAGATAATTGCAGCCCTGTGGGTGACAGCCAACTGACAGCATCCTGGGTCTGCCATCACCCCACGGTAACGATTAACACAGGGGAACCCAACTAAAGCCCCCTCAAAACGTCTTTAGCCACACACAAACAAAATCACATTAAATTATTCAGAAGACCTGGGGCTCTAGAAACTTCTACAAAACGAGTTATGAAATAATTCCCTTGATTTTATGCATAGCATGGAGTGGCTTTAGCTGAACAACAATCACTCTTTTAAGTCTTTCAGTTCGAAGCCTGCAAAGCAGTGGCTGCTCCCTTTACTGGTGGTGTCTCAAGAACAGTTAAGGTTTCTACCAGTTAATCCAGTCTTTTCCACCACTAAGGCAGTGCACCCTCAGCAAGTTTGCTGACAACATCAAGCAGTGTAGTGTGGTTGACACGCTGGAGGGAAGGGATGCCATCCAGAGGGACCTTGACAGGCTGGAGAGGTGGGTCTGAGCGAACCTCATGAAGTTAAGCGAGGTCAAGTGCAAGGTCCTGCACGTGGGTCGGGGCAATCCCAAGCACAAGGACAGGCTGGGCAGAGAATGGATGGAGAGAAGCCCTGAGGAGAAGGCCTTGGGAGTGCTGGTGGGTGAGAAGCTCACCATGAGCCGGCACCGTGCGCTGGCAGCCCAGAAAGCCAACCGTGTCCTGGGCTGCATCCAGAGCAGCGTGGGCAGCAGGGCGAGGGAGGGGATTCTGCCCCTCTGCTCTGCTCTCCTGAGACCCCACCTGGAATACTGTGTTCAGCTCTGGGGAGCTGAACCTGTTGGAGTGAGTCCAGAGGAGGCCATGAAGCTGACTTGAGGGCTGGAGCACCTCTGCTATGCAGAGAGGCTGAGAGAGTTGAGGTTGTTCAGCCTGGAGAAGAGAAGTCTCCAGAGACACCTAGCAGTCTTCCAGTACCTAAAGGGGGGCTAAAATGAAGCTGGAGAGGGACTTTTTAAAAGGGTACGTAGGGATAAGACAATGGCGTGTAGCAATAGGACAAGGAGCAATGGTTTTAAATTGAAAGAGGGGAGATTTCGATTAGATATAAGGAAGAAACTTTTTACTATGAGGGTGGTGAAACACTGGAACAGGTTGTCCAGAGATGTTGTGGATGGCCCATCCCTGGAGGTGTTCAAGGCCAGGTTGGACGGGGACTTGAGCAACCTGGTGTAGTGGAAGGTGTCCCTGCCCATGGCAGGGGGGTTGGAACTGGATGATCTTTAAGGTCCCTTCCAACCCAAACCATTCTGTGATTCTATGAATCTATAATAAACAGTTGGTGACTATCATGGACTAAATTCCTCTGAATTTAATTGACCTGTTCCAGTCATTTACTGCAGGTGTATTTAATCACTCCCATGTAACTATAATTGTATTTCACTTTTGTTGCTAGGATATACTCTTTATTAAAAGGTACATTTAGAATCAGATTGTGGTATTTGTATGGCATAGAAAAGTAACCTTATTTTGTCACATCTTTTGAGAAGTCACCTTTCTGGGTGCCAGTAAGGCAACAAAGGAATAAACCTGTAATCAGGAATGTGTGGGCAGATTTGCCTAAGATTTAACAAATTTTTCCATTATTTGTAATTTAAAAATGATAACGCAGTGAGGTAGGATATTAGCAATCTGGTTTGTGAAACATTAATACCCCTTAATGGCATGGTGGGAACAGGCTGCCTGTTTAATCTTGCTTCCATTTCCAGCCTCAGCACTGACTTGTTCAAAAAACAAAGGACAAACTCTCATCATCTTTGTTTTGCAGTTTTTAAGAGAGACAATACTCTTCACCCCTCAGCATCGGATCTGGAAGGCAGAGCAGTTATTGGAAAGGCCACTTAGGTCATCGAAGCAGCCTTCAGCATCAAAGCAATGCCATTAATGTAATTTCTGACTCGACACCGCAGCACTCTCTCTACTGAGAGCTGTGTTACGCTGCCCTGTCAAGGGGTCTTCCATGCTGACCTGGAGGAACCAGCAGATGAGATGGCAGTTTAGACCCTACGTGTACCTGATCACTGGTCTCTTCAGAGAGACAGCTAACAAGAATTGGATTTGGCATAGTGCTATCACGATTGCAGCTTCTGTTAAGAGGACACATGTCTGTTAGAAATTGGAACGTGATTGCAAAATCGAGTACACACGAACTGCCGGCCGTTTGGTTCAACAGTCACAGCCTCCACCAAGCTGGGAGCAATTAGAGCAAGCAAATGACTTTTGAAACTGAACTGTTCCCCACTACCATTTTATTACCAGGTTTTTCTATGAGGAATTTGTTTCCTTTTTATGAGCTGAGGTCAACAGAGTCAGTATTTTGGTGGGTTTTTTTGTTTGTTTCTTTTTTTTTTTTTTTAAGACTGTGTTAGAACTTTGGGATGGTATCTTAGTAATATAGTATCTGGCCTGCTATTAACTTTAAAAATACCAGCAATCAGTCAAAGGTGATGAATATATCAGAAAAGGTTCAGTCAGGAAGACTGGGTTTTATTTTGTATGGATTTTGAGCATTCTTAAGAGCATTGAAAGTGCACTTCTTTGCAAGGCAGCAATAGAAATTACACAATAAGAAAGACAACATGCTCTAAGATATGTCCAAGCCTGCCTTATTTCCTCCCATTACTTTTTCCTTCCCTCGGGCAAAAAGGTCTGCATGCGATACGAAACATAATCTTTACGGATTTCAGTACATCAAATGAAGCAAGAATTAGATGCATTAAATGTACAGGAGTGGTGTAGTATTTGTAGTTGCAGTTGCCTGGAAGCCTTTCCTTACCACATTTATTTATAAATAGATCTGCTTTGCTTAATTAAAACGAGATTCCCACAAAGCGACATAAAAAAAAAAGACTTTATTTGGTCACAAATACAGTTCGTGAAGAAATTAAATAAAAAGGTGAAGAATGTTACTACTTGGCAAAGAAAGCAAGAGGATTCATTATATTAGCCTCTGTATTAATATTTCTCCAGCAGACTAGAGGCATTCACGTTAACTACTGAGTAAGTACATCCGTACTGTCTGCGTGTCTGGAGACCAAAGCTTTGTGAGTCTCAGGGAACACTTGAGCTTTTGCATTCTGTTGTGCATGTAGCTAACGAGATGCAAAGATGAAGCACCCTCTAACATCTGCCTGCCAGCAGAGACACCCAAATCAGAGCTCAGACACCATACAAGACCTACAAAGAATGTTCATGCATTGTGGACGTTTATAGCAATACACAGATAAATGCTGGCCATCTGTAGTAGTTTCTGTACTCACTTCTTCCCTACAAATCCATATTCATGGTCTTACTCTTCTTAAAATAAAGGTGATTCCTGCTAACCGTACATATAGCAAACACTGCACAACTTCCTTTCAGTAACAGGTTAGAAAAAACATTTTGAATACTAGATCCTAAGGATTTAATGAGCTTAAAGTTTTCTATAAAGCAGGTGCAATACTTTGTGCATTAGTTGGAAACAGAATAAAAACATTCAAAAGCATTAGTTTACATTTTAAACTTAAGAGACAAGTTTCCAATTTCGGACATTTTTTTTCCTTTTTTTTTTTCTTTTCCCAATTATGATCATAACCACATCCAAAATGTGACAGGCAGATTTTTACAATACATGTCTGAAAAAAAGCTGACTATGATTAGAACTTCCTGTACAATTCAAATCCTTCTAGGATGTGGATGCTGAGGTGAAGGCAGGGGAGCGTTTTTTTCTCTTCTTTCCAAACTGTCATTGACTAAAAAGTGAAAGATGAAAGTATTTCTTTTAAAGTTTATAACAAAGACTCCTATGTATTGCACCCTCAGCAAGTTTGCTGATGACACCAAGCTGTGTGATGTGGTGGACACGCTGGAGGGAAGGGATGCCATCCAGAGGGACCTGGACAGGCTGGAGAGGTGGGCCTTTGAGAACATCATGGAGTTCAACAAGGTCAAGTGCAAGGTCCTGCACGTGGGTCAGGGCAATCCCAAGCACAAGGACAGGCTGGGCATAGAATGGATTGAGAGCAGCCCTGAGGAGAAGGACTTGGGAGTGCTGGTGGATGAGAAGCTCAACATGAGCCAGCACCGTGCGCTGGCAGCCCAGAAAGCCAACTGTGTCCTGGGCTGCACCCAGAGCAGCGTGGGCAGCAGGTCAGGGAGGGGATTCTGCCCCTCTGCTCTGCTCTCCTGAGACCCCGCCTGGAATACTGTTCAGCCTGGAGAAGAGAAGGCTCCAGGGTGATCTTATAGCAGCCTTCCAGTACTTAAAGAGAGCCTACAGGAAAGCTAGAGAGGGACTTCTACAAGAGCATGTAGTGATAGGACAAGTGGAAATGGCTTTAAACTGAAAGAGGGGAGATTTCGATTAGATATAAGGAAGAAATTTTTCACTGTGAGGGTGGTCAGGCACTGGAACAGGTTGCCCAGAGAAGCTGTGGCTGCCCCATCCCTGGCAGTGTTCAAGGCCAGGCTGGACGAGGCTTTGGGCAACCTGGTGTAGTGGAGGGTGTCCCTGCCCATGGCAGGGGGGTTGGAACTAGATGATCTTTGAGGTCCCTTCCAACCCAAACCGTTCTATGACTCCATGATTTCTTTTTACATAAAATGCAGCACATCCATGACCAGTCATCACTCAGAAGCATACTCTTCTCATCCCCTTCACCGTGAAGGTGCTAACTACAGTAGAAAGATTCAGCTGCACATGAAAAAAGTGTGCATGAACCTGTGAAGGGTGTCTTTGTATCTTGCTGGCCTATGCTCTTTTGGAAGGTTGACTTGAATTCCCAGACCCAGATCTCCGGGGGAGAAAAGGATTGGTAGTGCAAGTGGCAAATAAAAGCTCTGGGTTAGCAGCTAAACTATGCTCCAGAAGAGGAGATGACTGAAGATATGAAAGAGCTGAAACAAGCACTGTGCAATCTAGGGAAGTGTATTTTTCTCTCACCCTACCAGTTAATACAGATTCCATCACTACTTCCATGACCCAGTACTGGCTTTCAAATTTGCCTCTAAGAATCTACTGGGGAGATGGACACGTATCCCTGGGGAAGCACAGTTTCTGCTGAAGTCTCTACAGGTTCTGGCTGAAAGCAAATGCATGATCGAGTCTTAGCTGAGAAGTCTGAGCAGTCCCATGGAACAGCACCAGGCATTTAAGCCTCAATAGCTTTAGATAATGAAGAGGAATTAATTCAGGGAAATCCTATGACCTATATTATACAGGAGGCCAGGCTAAACAGTCTTACCAGTCCCTTAAGGCTTTAAAACCTATGGACTCAAGAGGACCAAGTCTCTGAATCTGCAACTGATTCACTGTGCAATTCACTGCACAACTGTGCATTGCCTTTACTTTTCAGCTTCTCCATCTGCAAATGTCTATTACCTCCTGATTCTATTTTACAAAAATACAGTAAAGAATAAGCAATCAATGTCTGTGTCTTGTGCTAAGCGTGGAAGACTGGAAATGGTTAGTAATAGTAGTGCATCATCAAAAGACACCTGAAAAATACAACGTAAGTGTGGTAAAACTTTGTTCTTATTCACAGCTGCTTAATGAAAGTAACCAAGTAGAGCAGTATGGAATGGCTTAAACCGAAAACAAATGAGATGAAGATCATCCGACAGATTTATCCCTGAATTTCCTGAGGCTTATCCATATAAGTAATACCAAAACATTTACATAAAAATTCCTACTTTATTAAAAATACAATTTCATAGACTTTCTATAAAAAAGGACTGTTAAGCATAATGGTCCTTTCAGAGTCATTCCAGTCGTATTGGAACACAGTACATTTCAAAAACTGCTTTGCCTGTGATAAAAACGTCTAACAAGAAGTAAGTCCAAAGAAAAAAATACATTGCATTTGCCTGTAACAAATAGTGTTATCTTCAAATTATTAAATAGCTTAGTGTTTGTTTGTTTTTAAACAAAAATTGACCGAAAGAAATAGTCACTGACCTGGTCACAGAACTAGTACAATGTTATAAATATTGATTCAGGTTTCATCATAAATTTTAAGCATTCCATAGACCATTATGAGTTAAGGCCCATATGCAAATACTTATAAAGAAACTGAGGGTGTAAAGAAACACAGGTAACTTTTTCTACCAGTAATAATATGCCAGTAACCTACAGGAAAATAAATGAAATCTAACCTTAAAACTTTTCCACTTTGCTACCAACTGGAATTGTATTTTTTCCTGCAGTAAGCAACGTGGTAGCATGGACGCTCAATGGGACAGGGCTTCAAACAGTACACAAGTCAGCTCTGAAAAGGACACAGCTATGCTAATTTTGACCAGCTAGAGTTCCACCAACAGATGAGTGCAATTGCTGCCTTCCGGTCGCGTAAGCTTTCTGGACAGCAGAAGTATAGGAAAGATGGCCTCCAGCACCAGGAACATTTCAGAACTAGCAGTCCCTGTGCCCAGCTGATCCACAGCTGAAGAGAAACCAGCTTTTTCGTATTCCCTAGTCCTCACAGGACCCATTGTATTAACAGGTCCCTTCTGCCGGTGTACCTCCGCAATCAGGAGCAGAAAGCACCAAGTCAGAAACAGCAAAAAACACCATAAAATTAATAGGATAAATTCTATGAATGGAGGATGGCCATGTCAAAGGACCATTCAGTTCATCCTGAAAGCTCATTTTTACATGGGAAAACTTAATAGAAAACTGAACAGTGACTACTTGGACATCTGGCAAAGGGAGGCTGTGATGGAACATCTCTCCTGGATTATCGGTTCCAGGTTCTTACGTTAGTAAGTAAACAGACCATAAAGGTCTTACCACAAATTGTTCAAGCTCCACATTCAAGCAGGTTAGGATTTTAGCCTTTCTCCTGCAAAAACTGTTTCAGAACATCTTTCCACATCTTTCCACTTAAGGTCCTAAGTTCCTAAGCTTTGCTGTTCCCAGACAAGAAGTCTCAGAGACAGTGTAAAACAACGGTTCCTCACCAACAATATTCTTGAAGTCAATTTTCTCTCAATGGAAATTCTCCTACAAATGTCACAACAGATAACAGACTATGATTCTGTAACAAAGTTTCCTTCAGGAAAAAACAAAGGGGAAAAAAAACAACTATCAAACAAGGGGGAAAAGAACATATTTGTCTACATGGACATTATCATATAGGCGCCTACTTTACTCTGGTAAGCTTAGTAAAACTTCTACTGTTAGCACCAGTGTCATGTAGCCTAACAAGAAACAACAATTTTGTTTTATTGAAAGGCAGCATTCTGCAAGTGGATGGGGGTTACAAACAAATAAAAAGTGCCTACAGCTAAACGCATGGTTTACATATTTCAGCACTAGAACTAAACATAGATTAAAGGATCTAATCAGTGTAAGATTCTTTTAACAAAAAAGCTTTCAACAGGAAAAAATGCAGCAGTAAAACACAGGGACCTCATTGCTGTAGTATGCTGCAGATCCTAAGGTATGACAATAATATATTAAGGGGAGGTGAATTTTATTAATAATAGCAACAATTTTCAATTTTTAACCAATAATAACCCTAAAGCTAAGTTCTTAAGTTTACTTCATAGCTGTGTTATTTTTCAAGTTTCCTTTCATCTTTTACACTCTGATTATTTTTTTTTTTTCCCTTTTAACTCAGTGTTGTGATGGAATCAATACAAATCTGCTCTTAACATATCTGTCTCTGACCCGTGTTTGTTTTAAGCTGTATCATTCATAATGGTGATCGATGGGTAATGCAATTCCTCTTTCTCCACAAAAAGCACAGAGCATAAAAAGTGCATATATTTTATGCCCAAGGTCAGGAGAAAATTAATGGATAAGAGCTAGATAAAATGGAGTTCAAGCTGAATGGGCTGAGTGCTCTCTACAGGGTACAGCCCAGGCAGGCAGCACAAAGCCCATTATACTCAAACGCTCTTGAAGCATTTCAGAAGTGAAATTGTTTCCACAGGCTAATGCATAAAAGTACAGAGCCTCAACTTTTCTGTTTCACAGATAGCCTACAGATATTGGGCAAGCGTTCCTATTCAGGATTTTATTTAGCATATTCCATTTATCAATCTTTACCTTAAGCCATAAACCCATTTGGTGTTTATGACTGAAGTGGTACCAGCTACGTTTATTTGTCATTAGTGAACTTTACTTCACAGACTTTCCTGTTCATGCTTTCACACGTTCCTTGTCAAGATAACAAATGAACAGCAGAGCCTTTAGAAAAACAAATACACACACACAAAGGCATGAAGTTTTAAAAAGGAAAGAATAGAAGGATTATGTAAATATGTAACTTCTCATTTACTATAAAATATGGACTACCGATTAAGAAATAATAACATAAACACATTTCTTCTACAAATATAAATTAAAACTTAATTTAATTTCAATCAGAAGACCACAGGAATTGTAGAAAGAATGAAAAAAAAAACGCCAAAACCCTATATTAGAGCATTAAGCACCTAGCTTCCTAATATTTTTCTTCTTCACTCTGGTGAATTTTTCTAACATAGCCCTCCCCTATATCAAGAAACTTGCCCCAGTATGTGAAAAGCAAACTGCAGAGTATGCAATTCACTTGGATGAAGACTATGGGAAGCTGCTGAGTAGAGGGGCGTGATAGAGGTTCTGCAAAATACAATTTAGTTGTTGTAGAAATAAAGAAATCATGTCATATGAGTTTATTGGAAATACTGTCCTGGGGTTGTATCTAAACATGTTTTACTGTTCATGCCCTTCTTATAATCTAAGGTTAAGAGAAGACAAAACCAAGAGCAGTTGAGCATAGATCACAGTGAAAATATCACTAGTGACCACAACATCCTTTTTATCTCTTGATAATTTCCTGGACAGAAAACAAGGTAAAAATCCAGCACTGAGCACCAGGTTACATGACAGATAATTCTGGAAAGAAGCTGAATTAGAACACAGCACTATTTTTTCATAGCCTGTATCAGTAGTTCTGTAGACGCCGGCATTCTGCTGAAAGCAACTTAGCTTCTGGTGCAAAGATAGGGATAGGGGGTTTTAAGTTACATATGTAACTGTATAGCTTTACTTTCAAAAATACACATACTGTATTGATGAAATAAAACTAGAGGAAAAAAAAAACCAACAAACAAACAGACCATCATTGAAAAATCAGGCTAAGATAATCTTCCTAGTTAAAAAAAAAAACAAATAAAAATGAATACCTAAAAAACTGGAAGCACAAGCAATTTCCACCAAAGCATTCAAAGTATCAAAATTATAACCAAAAGTGGAAAAGCCCAAGCAAACAAACAGGCACATTCTGTAAGTCTGGAGTGACCACATTGTGAGACGTGTATGTCAAATCCTCAGTAAATATTTTAGCAGGAAATTACTGTAAAACATTCCCACGCCTTCATAAATGCTTCATAATAACTTCATTACTACTGTACCTGAGTGCCCACCTTCAACGTGCAAATAACACAAGTATACACTTGGTGGTGGGCTGTTGGATATCCAAATGCCATTACTGTATATAGGCAGAAATGGTTCTGTTCTGCTGCACTGCAGACTTAAATTTACCAGATTCGGATATATATTCATGAACATTTTTTTTTTTTAATGACAAAATGTTATATTACATGCCATTTTTTTGGTCAGTTTTTGGTCCGTGCTTCAGCTAGTTGCGAAGGCAAACTGCAGGACAAAAAGAAAAATGCTAATGGTTTACCTGATTCTTAGTCTTGGAATTCTCGATTATTTCTGAATTTCTTAAGAGTAAGAAATCTGAAGGTCAAAACAGGATGATACATTCATGTTTCTCTCTGAAATGAATTGGTCTCACAGTGCATCTAAGTCATCCGTGTTACTGTTTTTCAAATAAAACCTTTCCAGAAGGCCTCTAAATAATATAAACTAATTGGATTGGGATGAGCTTCTAGCCTGTAATCGTCTGTGCCTTCTTTATGTTACAAGGCTATTACTTTGCTACATTTCATTTGTGCCAAGCACGTAATGGTAATTGTTTATCACTGTGATTAAATCCCGACGAAGAAAAACAAAATATTGTATTATTTGAGTTTGGTATTTACATTACTTAAAATAATTTTAATCATTGTAATTCTTTAATCTCTAAGGATGAAATTTTTCTAATAAATACTGTGTTGAGGTGTTGTTCGCAATGTTATAGCACCATGCTGTGCTCTTCATAGCGTAATGATGGCCTTCTTAAACAAAAACAAAGGCCTTGAGGCAACATGTTGGGACAAACTTAACTTTCCCAGAATAAGAAGCTTTCTCCAAATGTTACGGAGATTCACTGAGAGTAGACTCCAGTAAATCTATTCCAGGTTCAGTTTTTGGTGTATCAATTCACTTTCACCAGTGAGGTATGCAACTACCACTGTTTTCAGGGTATAAAACAGTCACAAGGCAACAATTACGAAGAACATTAGGATACAATTAGGATATAATATTAGGAACAATTAGGATATAAGAAGAAACTGAAGAGCTCATACAAGAAATCAGAAATAATATGAACTCCACTCTTTGGTGCAGGCAAGAAAGGCAGGCAGCTCTGGAGGACTATGACTACAATTTTCAGTGCTGCTCCTTCTGTAGTCAACTCATGATGAAATGTGTTCAAAATGCTTTCTGAAAACTATAATTCAGGATGACAGAATTTGAATGCACACAAAGCAGGTCAACAGATCCTAATTTCACAAGAGGACGTCACTAACAGGAACTGTGTAATTCTTGACACGTTTTTCATTTTAGTTTTTAGATAATGAGCATTATATGCTATTATGTTATTGTTGCTTTATTTCCCAATAAGAAAAGGTATTGTTATTTTCAGGGAAATTTGTAATTGCATTATTACTGTAAGGGTTCGTGGCAACATTTTCATTAGGTTCTTCTCTCTTCCCTTTTTCTCTTTTACCAAGACCAGTTATCTATTCCACTCCAAGCTTTGATTGATTGCACCCCCCAACAGCTGCTAAAGGCAATTAATTCCACAGATCTTCCTGCACCAGTTTAACTTCAGCAGTTCTCCTGTACCAGATGCAAATGAGGGGGGCAGGCTGGAAGTGGAAATACTGTGCACACAGTGTTTCAGATGCAAGAATTACAGCGTCTTATTCAGATAGATAAATTTGTACACATTTTAGCAGTCTGTCCAATCATGAGTCATTAAGTCTCTTGCCTGAACTGACCAATCATCACTGAAGTAACAGTCAGAAGTCAAACGAGCTCACGACATTTCTAAGCTCTTTTCTGTTATTCGTGAACCACCTTAGCTACTTTTGCTTCAGGTGGCAAAAAAACACAGAAAGATCTCTGACCTTGACTCAAACAAGATGACTTTTCTGTACTGTATACTTGTATTAGGTGCTTTTCAAGTATGCTAAAGAGAAGACATATTTCCCCTGGAGCTACAGGGCACTGATGACCTATGGTTTGTTCATCACAAGGCTATTACAATTGACTCTTAATACATCAAACTCTTCCATGCAGGCAGAGCCACTTATACACAGATTGATTTCTATTTTCAAACCCCATACACTGTAATTTTTAAACACCCATGATCACCTTTTTCCTATGTAGGAAGGACACAGGAATGTCCTATGTCCATTTTAAATACCCATGATTATCTTTTTCCTACGTAGAGAGGACAGTGATAAGAGAAATAATGCCACAAAAGCAGTAGCATTCTGAGTAGCATCACTTTGACGGAATTTCTTTCAGAAATGTTACAGGAGGTCTCTGCAGTGGATGTGCAACAAATTGAAGAAAATAGCCCTGTTCGTACGGCAAACAGAGCCGCTGCACAGTTCCTGAGGAGTCGCCTGTGTCAGCCGCCCCGCTAGAGGTTAACTCCTCGTGATAACCCACAGGGATAACACACGTGATCAACCCCCTACTCCAACACGACTATCCTTCTTCTCTGCAGTACAGCCAGAATAAGGTGAAGGCTCTGACTACCCACCACCTTTTACCTCTTCCTTAGCGATTCTGTTTCCATAGATTTGTTATTACTCTTGCATCTGACCTGACCGAGGTCTTGTCCTCGGAGGGAGGAGCTACAAACGACTGACCGTTAGTCCTGAAACTGATTTGCTAGAGTGAATGGGAGCAAGTAGTCAACCATGGCCTAACCACGGGAAAAAACGTACCACGACTTCATGCAGCTTTGAAAAAACATGAAATAATTGCAATTCTATAAATCCCATCAGTAAAGCAATAATTAAAAAAAAGAGCAACTCAATTTTTCATTCTTGTCTAACAGTAAAGTGAGTGCAGTAATACTGGCATAAATTATTCCCAAATTTACATGTCATAAATTTATTTCTGAGTTCTGTTTCCTAAAATAGTCCCATTTTCTTGATGTAGAAAACTATAATAAAACACAGAAAACAACAAAAACAGACAAATCTTGAAACCTAACACACATAAAATCACTAAAGGAGACGGTGTGCAGAGATTTAATTAGGTAAAGGAGGCATTGTTTCTTTCCTGGTGTGTACAACCACCACAGTATAAGAGCAATGCAAGAAATCTAATTCCCATTGTAAGACAGTAACACTTTAAGGAGATCAGCCTCCCCTTTCACAGGTGTGAAGGATTTCAGAATTCTGTGAATACACCTAACATTTAAATTACATTTAAAGACAGGTCGAAGCTTTGTGAATTCTCTGAATGCATGTAAAATTCAATTTTCACTTAAGAAAAACTGTTTTCTAGCTTTTGAAGGTACAAAGAAAAATTTGCAGATGTGACATCAGTGTAATATAGTTCTTACGAAGTAACAAAAACATAAAACTCACCCATTAAAACGTTCGTTTTTAAAATTCATTATTTTCAAGAAAAGCTCAACTTTTTTGGAGACTCTTTGAATCATATTGTCAATATTCACTGTGTTGTAGAGAAATTCAAGGTGCAAAAAGTTTTGAATTGCCAAAAACCCTGATATTTTAATTAACAAACACGAGTCATAGATAGATGGACAGATAGATAGATAGACACACAGATAGAAAAGAGGTCTGAAGTGGACACAAGGTTGCCTCACTGTGGGAACTTTAATACTATGTAGGAAAAAAGCAGATGAATTTAAGGAAAGTCAGAAAGGTTAGTCCCAGTCATTTAATCCTCTAATTTACTCTCTGGTAACATATAGTTTTTCATTTACGTGGAGATCTGCATGAGCCGTTTTTAAGCATCTACTGCTGAATATCACCTGCTAACAAAGCAGTATCTTTATTCAATTATGAATAATTGAGAAAATCTCCTGAAGTGGTTCTATTTCTCTGTATGTTGTTTTTTTTTTTTTTAACATTTCTTATTAATATATTTGATGCAAAAAATCATTTAAATCCAAAATGGCAGCTTGGGAAGAAGGCACAGACAAGATACATCCAAGATAGATGGTGTAGTAAAGGAGGCAGCAGACAAATCTTTGTTCTAGGCTATAGCAGCTCAGTGCTTATAGCAATTTATTCAGAGGACATAGCTTTTATATATTTATAGGTTCATAGCTTTCCTACACATTACAGCAAGGTACGTACAGCACCAAAATCTGCCTATAGTTTGAAGTCTGTAAAAATCGTACTATTTTTGAAAAAGTCCAAAACTATAGCCTGCTAAACAAGAATCCTCTCCTCACTTGGATTATGCTATTTATTTCCTTCTTATACAACATCTTCAACAAAAATAACCACACGTTTGGAGATGGCTTCTGGTCTCAGCGTTTGTTTTAACCAGAGTAGTTAGGTCAACTTGAAGAACTCAACTCCGACACAAACAAGGCTTGTACTGTCACAGGCAATTTGTGAGACACGCACCCACTCGCTCCCTCCCACACCTCCCTACTTCAGTGGGCAAAACAGACTCAGGAAGAAAATAATGGAATTTATTTCTATTTATTTCCTCTATTAGGAAAAAATTTTTTACCATGAGAGTTGTAGAACACTGGAACAGGTTGCCCAGAGAGGTGGTGGATGCTCCGTCCCTGGAGACGTTCAAGGCCAGGTTGGACGAGGCCCTGAGCAACCTGATCTAGTTGGAGATATCCCTGTTCCTTGCAGGGGGGTTGGACTAGATGACCTTTGAAGGTCCCTTCCAGCCCTAACCATTCTATGATTCTATGATTCTATTGCTAATTAGCATAGATCCTCACAGCAAGAAAAAATCCACAAAAATACTTTTTCACAAGAGGCACCACCAGCTTCACCGACGGGCTCAGCTGTGTCCTGTGGTGGGCCCGTTGCAGAGACGTCTGGAACCATCTGTGTCTGGCCCTGGTCCCTCCTAGCAGAAGACAGGTCTGCAGCCTCCCCACTGTCAAAAGCTTACCAGCTACACCTAAAGCACTCCTGTAATTTATATTGTAATTTAACTTCCAATTGAAGAAGACTAAACTGAATTATGAGATCTAAAATACAGTAAATTTTGTCACAGAAGTGAAAAAATATGGTCAAACAGAGCTTCATCAGCATAGCTTTTGAGGTGGGTTCAGTTTGTTTCAAGGTGGTCATGAGAAATCTCAGCATTTCGGGCCACCTTTCAAATAAGATGAATTCAGAAGCACGTGGCTGCCAGCCACACCATGACACTGTGGATTTTCACGTTTAAACAAGAGCTGTATTTGTCAGCTTTGTCATTTGAACTACACGAAATAAATGTTCTGGTATGGAAGCCATCACATCTACGCATTACGTTCCAAATCTGTATTTTCATAACATATGATTTGTGTACACACCAACATTGTGTTTTCCCTTCGCCCCACTAATAAACAGTATTTCACTTAGCACCTCTGAAATGTTTGTAATAAACACAAATTATGTTTAATTTAAGGCTCTTTTAGGACAATCTAAGGGCTGCGTATGTTGGGAGACAAAGAAAGAAAAAAAATCCTGAAACAGAAATGTTGCAATTACATGATGGGGTTTTGTTTTTATTGATGCGCATCAGCAAAAGCAACAAAAATAAAGCCATTATACGTTATATTTTAAATGATTTAGAAAACTAGTAATATTTTTAATGAAAAGTACTGGCTGGATTACCACCATTTTAAAGAAAAAAAAAAAGCAAATAGGCTAGCAATGCAGTATGCAACATTCAGTTATGCCTCATCAATTTGATTAAAAGTAATGTTAAAATGAAAACTACAAAATCTCAAGGCCAGTATAAAAGCTCATTTTTATAAAATTTCCGGAGATAAAGCACACATCAAAGGCACTTCCTTTAAAATGTGGTACGAAAGAGATGCAGTAATAAGAATTGAACATTTTTGGCTTAACATCTGAATCTACAAAATATGCACGTGTGGATATTCCTTTAAAAATAAGAGTAATCCCATCCCTGTTCAGCTCAGATACATCCACGCTCCGCTGAATGGGCAAGTGATCAACCACGTGAAGTGTTTTTTTTTGAAAAAGGCTCTATTTTTAAGAATGATGGCATCAAGCGTAGTGAGAAAAATGGGGGCAAATTAAACTTCTCTCCATGTAACCTCTGAAACAGCTTTCGTGAAGCACTTGAAAGGAGACAGTTCCCTACCACGAACCACGCAGAGCTCCCAACAAGCCCGGTGAGCCAGACATGGGGCACACCTGGTCTACCATTTCTTCTGCTGATAGCCACTGCGTACGCAGCAGCAGCGCCAGGACACTGTCCCGTCCTGACCAACTGGCCACCACGCTCACCTCTTCTCTCCAAGACTGGGACCAAGAAGCGCTCGCACATCTGCTTCACTACCTGTATCATCAGTTTTCTTCTCCTGTACCACACCCACTGTCCACCCTTGTTTGATGATGATGATGATGAACATCCCTCATACACCCTTTGCAGGAACGGCGTTAGAGAGAGCAGAAAAGCATCTGTAAGTCTGCACACGCCAGTTCTGGAGCACATCACTCCTTGTTTCGGTTTGCCCCAACGGAACGCCTATCTGATAAAGGGACTTTGTTTCCAAACTGGGTTTGCGAGGCCTTGGCACTGGGGTTGGTCAGGCTTCCTCTGCCTGAGCGTGCCTTGCAGCTTCGTTTTCACTTGGTTTGGCTGTGACAGTGATTTTTCTTCTGATGGGTGGCTATCACTAATTTGGTTTACTTTGGCTTACATTTGAAGGTTACAGCTGTAGTTTTTAGACAAAGTCATAACAAGAGATTACTTTGTGCAAAATTAGGTATTTATGACTACAATGCAATGGTATCCACAGAGAAATGAAGGCTTGGCGTGACAGCGGAGCCTGTCTACAGATAAAGTAGAAAATGGTGACCTAGGAAAACATTAATAGAATCCATTTGAACCTAAAATAACACCCTGTGTGAGAAAAAAAAAAAACAAGTTCACCAAAAGAACACATATAGTGGCTCAAATATGCTTCTGGATTGCCTGAGAGCTAAAGGTCACGGTAAGACTTACGTTAATAAATGTTTGTATGTTTTATTAACTCTAGCACTTCTTTTTCTATTAAAAATGCAGAAATGCTGTTAATAATACAAAAACCTGAGAGACTCTGTAATGCATTTTCCATGCCTTTCATGTTCTGCACTCTGTTATTTTTTACTTGTAAGTAAAGTTAATAACAGCTATAAATATAACGCTCCCTTTAATGCAGCCTCTGAATTAATCTCATTATGATGTACTCCCTAGAGAGAAAACCTGTATCTTAACAGGAGAAGTCACTCACATGCCTTCACTGGGGCAGAATGAGGTTCACAGTACAGTTCAGAAACACAAAAAAAAACCCTGTACTTTGCAAATCAAGTTGCAAACCAAATAAAAACAAACCAGGAGAAATCTGTACCAGTAATACAGTAACTCAACAGCAACTCAGATCAAGAAAGGAGCTCCACAGAGGTTGCAGTGGCTTCTGCAGTCTACGAAATCACACTACACTTTACAGTGAGCAAACTCACTGTTTCCAAATATACTATACCACCACCTTAGCTCAGACACAACTTGAGGCACATAATGTAACTGATGCATACTAGAGAGTATCAAAGAATGCAGTGTGCAAAGTTATCTTCATCTTAAAGCCTGTGTCTACTTTACTACCACGGTCAGATTTCTCCTCTAGCAAGACGAAATTTCATTTTGAGAAAAATGGAAGTATGCCAAATAGCCACCTTGCCTTTCACCAGCAGAGCTGCTCCCAGGATACTATATATGATGAAGAAAACTAGATCTCCAAGATAAGAAAAGGGGTGACAGCAGGAAATTATTTTTATGTGCTTATAGTAAGCAGTTCTTTAGGAGAGGCTTTTTTATTAGCAGGAACAGTATCTATATGAAAATACATACATGCAAGAAGAAGCTATTCAATATGCTGCTTCCCATCTGCGAAAGTCCTCAGGTGGCTTTTAAATTTAGAGTTTATTCTCGTTTCATACCATGACCAATATGGCCACACATCTCTCAGCAATATATATGATGTTTCTACGTGCAGAACTCTTGTCTAAGCAACTCCATTCCTCTCCTTCCCTTCAGGATTACAAGCTATTTGATTATGCTGGTCCTTTTTCATAGGTAAGTAATGCCATAGAAATGCTCTCTCATCTCCTCTCTTCTTCCTGCACCTACACGGTGGCTTTTTTCATCTGAATTTCTAGATTAAAATTTAGAGAAATGCTGTAATTTCTCTGTGACCTGTAAGGTTGTTTTTTTTTTTTTTTAAACAATGATTCTATAATATAAAAGAATCAGACTGCCAAAGAATACTCAGAATAACAAATGTGGATATGAGACTGCATATACAGAGTTGCACCTATCATGCATCAGTTATTAGCCCTATGTGAAACAGTGGTAGACAACAAATTTTTACTGTTACCAGTAAAATTTCTAATTCACTATGAGATACGACGGAGGTCAACATTTTTAACTAGCCTGACTTTGTGCAGTGTTCACACAGTTGTTCTGGATAACGTAAAATATAAAGGTTTTTTGAGTATTTTAGGCTTTTTCTTTGCACCATTTTTTGTCCTTTTTGGAAAAGGATGAAAAGTTTAGCTGTAAAATAGAGATATGCTTAGTAATATTCTACTGTCTGCTTATGATTAAAAACAGAGGATTACACTCTCTCTAGCACTTCCATAAAAGACTTTCACTCCTAAGTCTTGCAATATGTAAGACTTAGGCTTCCTTCACAGTTGAAATATTTTTTCAAATATATTAAATGAGATACTTCTAAGCATAAAACTCTACAAACTTTTAGTTCTGCTCTACTGAATCCTCATGTCAGGGTTAGTATTAAACTAGGAAAAAAAAAAAGGAATTCTATCTAGCACTGACTGACATCTTATCAGCCTATTTGTTGATGACCGCATCACTGACTTCAGCGATTACTGATTAAGACTTTCCAGTTTGGTTTCAACTGGCTGACAGAAAACCTTCAAAATTACAGTACCCAACACTTTTATTAACAATAATGATGCTCTCTCATAATTACATTCACGAAGCTGCAGAACCCCCTTCTTTGCTCCATATATGCGTATATTCTAATGAAACAACATTATGGAACACGAAGTGAAGATATACCCAACAAATTATGCGTAAGACTCTCTTGGATTATACAGAGGAAGAATCACAGACAGATTTCGCTGGATTTTAGCATAAAGATTTTCCTAAATTTTAGCTAGCACTGGAATTTTAAATCTAACTTTGAAAATAAAACAAGGTCTTAAAATCTCATTTCACAAGTGTTTTTCAGTACTCCCGCTGAATCTGACATAATTTACAATCCTCCCAGTCACATTCTTACCTGCATAAGTTAATTTCATAAGTATTTTACATTGCTCACATCTCTTTTGAAGTCTTTCTTATCTGGATAGCTACAAACAGTTTCTCATAATGGAAAGAGCTCAGTGTAGCAAGAAAAATCAATATAGTACATATCTGGACTACCATATTTCAAAGAACAAAAATAAACAGAAGAAAATTAGAAATATCTTTATCCAGTAATTACACTGTTTTTACAGAACTCCGTTTTCCTTACCATTTCTGCTTCTAAAATACATTCTGATAAACCTAAAGACCTTGTGTTCAAGTTACTTAGCATTTCTGCTTTAAACTTTATTACATGCATTCGATTCATAAAAGTCTAAAGTATTATATCCATGCCATTTATGATCTCAGCCCTGTGAGGCTCTCAACCAATCTCTGAAACCTTTATTTCACAAAATACACAAACATCAGGACGAGAATACAGTACTATTAGTCAAAGCTAATTCTGGATTATTTTCCTGTTAAGCTTTACATTTAAATGGCAAACTTTACCACCAGAATAACTTTATTATACTTAAGTAATTAGACATCTACCATTGTGACGGTACTTTCCATGTTTTTCCTCTAGACTAGAGGTTAGATGAAAGTCACTCACATATTTCAGAAAACAATATTGCATTTGGGAGCTGATGATATATAAGTAAGGTTTATGCCCTAAACCGATGAGTAGTATAGTGTAAAATCTGCAAAAGCCCAAGGCGTAGCACTAAGAAAACGGCTGTTGGTACACTCAAACTTTTTTAGGAGAAAAGACTCATGGTAACTTAACTCATCCTGCTTCTCATCTGGGTCTCTCTGGCTTTCTCAGACAATCCCCAGACAACTCGTTAAGTTCAGAATTAAAATGCAGGCTGGGCAGGGTTGCTTTCTCAACATACTAGTCAAAAACTTATCAGGGCAAAAGGCTGAATTGGAATGCCACGCATCGTCAGCTGCATCTTCCGTGCGTGTGCCATCAGCTGCTTTCCTCAATTGTCCAGTCATGCTCCAAATCCAAAACGGAGCACTCCATGTTGTTCCTACTGCCCCACATGACAGCTGTCACCCACACAACGAGAAAGAAGCAGACATTATTAGCAGTTTTGGTATCTGAAACATTCACTGACGCATTTCCAGGCTTCAGGAAACTCCACAAATTATTTTTTTGTGTGTGTGTGTAAGATGGAGGCTTTCCTGATACCATATCTTAAAATGCATCACACAGCCAGTAAAGCAGCCGTTGATTTTTCGTTGTTTACTTTATTCTGTCATCCGTACCTCAAAGCTTCACGTTGGGAAGACTCATGGATAATATGAAAGGGGCTGTTTGCAAAGCAGTTGTGAAACATTTACTCTGTAAACTGCTTATAGTTTTTGCAACTGTCATTGTAAAGCAGCTGTTACTGAAAAGTAAAGAAAGTCCTGCGAGGGCAAAAAGCTCCACTAGTTACAATCTACCTTAAACTGGAACTATATTTGTAATATCAAAAGTAAAAATATAGAGTAAATATTTCTCCTTTGCTTCTGGTTTTGGTTGTGGGTTTTTTTTTTGTTTGCTTGGTTGGTTATTTTTGAAGAAACAACTGTTTGGAGGTGCTTCACTTGCATTCATGGATACTGACACCTCTCTGGCAGGAAGAAATACAGACACTAGCACTTACACATAGCACCTATGCACATGAAATAGCTAGAATAGGTTTATCTGACCTGGCAACAGAGCTCTGCAATTCAGAAGATAATGTAGTAATGATATAGCTGTTGATCATTACAAAGACCGAGATGACTGTTTTGGTTTTTTTTTTCTTTCTGTGAATGATGAGAGTAACTGGGTATTTAGGAAAAGAATGGAACATCACCAGTTCCCCTCATATTAGAAGCCTCAAAAGGCTGAGAGGAAGTCTGACAACTGACATTTATTAGGATGACAAATCACCCAGGTCTTATTCCTACAGCATATATTTGATATATATATGATACACATACACTTGATATCTGTAATTTACTGACATCAAGCAGAGCATACACTTCCTACAGTTTCATGGCACTAAGCAGCTCCCAGCAGCAGTAACACTCCACATCACATATAAGGATGATGTAGTAAGAATCCTTGTTCAATTTTAGATCATGTCAGACCTGTAAACATTAGGCTTTTTAAATTTTTTGTTTCAGCAATACTTTGCACCTCAACCCCAGTTTTGTTTTGATTTTGTGTTTTGTTGTTTTTTTGTTGTTTTGTTTATTTTTTTCTGTTTGAGCTTCTTGTTTGTTTTTTTAAAAATAAATAGCTAATTAATTTTTTCTAAATATATATACTGACTATGTATGCATCTATGTGTTTGGTAATCAACACACACACATTCAAGAAAATTCATGATACTAGATAAACTGATTGCCCGTATGTTCTATGCCAAATGCAGTCAGAACTAATGTATTGAGCCTCTGCAGCTGCTATGTTGCTTTCACCTCCTTTTCACTTAAAATGTTTTTATTAATTTTTACTGAGAATTTGCATTCTGTCCTCACATCTTTTTCATCTTGCCTCTTTCTTCATCTCCTTTCAATTTAGACTAATTCATTCCTCCTCTTCTAGGTGTTACTGTCTCCCAGGACACTGACTTTGCCCAAGAATTGTTCATAAAGAGATTAACAATCTACAGCACTGGCTAAGGCAACCTCCAAACTGACAGATTTGTAACCCGAGCAAACATTCAAAACTCTATTACGTTTAATGGACTTCTCCTGCTGGTGCTCAAACAAAGCAGAAAGTCAGACAATATGTAATGGAAGAGACTCATTTCACGTACTAGTTTCAAACAAATTATCTTCTCCATGTAAACAAATCTATTTTTGTTCTTTTACGTTACTAAACGTAGTGGCCCTTTTTCCCATTGTAAATGAAAGTAAAATTGAATTAACATTTTATAAAATCTACATTCCATGCTCAGAAGTGTAGGTCATCGGAGAACACTGCTTGCATCAGTACTTCAACACCGCTATGAGCTACCCTTGGAAATTCCCTATTTCTTTCATTTCTAATCCAATCTCTAATAATTACCAATTCTTAACAGCTCTCTGTACGTTTGCTTAGATTTCTCTTAAAAAAAAATACGAAACCTACAGTCACTTAGCTTCTAACAAGAAACATGTAAAAGTTTGTTCGTTTCACTGATAATTTTCAAGGCTAGCTATTTTCCATGACGTCCTGTGTGGATGTACTTCAGTACCATTATTATCTCTAAATCTTTAAATCATGTTCTGCTGTTTCCCTATACACATTTTTTTTTTTTTCCAATTTCTCCAGAAGCTTCTGAGCTAGTTCCCTGTCCTTAAGGAGAGACAAGAACAGAATTATTTCAGAAGTCCCTATAGATTCATGCTGTATAAAACATTTTAAAATAATTGCCCAGAACAGGTGTCTTAAAATATACAGACAGTAGAATAAACTCTTCTTTTATGCTAGCTTTAACTGGTCAGGTAGGATAAGATAGAAATATAAAATTAAACAGTGGTGAATATGTATCAAAATGTTAGTATAATTTTAGAACTTGAAGGCCTAACACCTTAATGTAGCATATTCCACTGAACCAGAGCCAGAAATTAATGCTGCATAATAAAGGTATTAAAGGTAATTTTAAAGATCAGCATCACTGGAACCACTAAGGTTAGACTTACATCCTCTTGACCCAGAGGGTACACTGTAGTTTAGTTTTGGACCATCAGGTCATCATTTTAACTACAATTTTAGCTATTTTTTTCTCGGTTTCAATCAATACAAAAGTTTAGTGGAACCACAATAAATAGAAAGACACAGTTTAGGTCATTCAGATCAACTTGGCATCTCTGCTTTAAAATGTCACAAAATTATGTTTTCTGCCCATAGCAGTTCTAGTAACATTTGTCTTCGAAAATCACTGCAAAAGAGATTCTCTCACCTTGTAAATCTAATGATAGATGAAAATGATCTAATGATCATTCATCTAATGATTTAGATGAAAAAATAATGCAAATTCTTTCAAGAATCGTTTCCCTGCCCAGACCTGAGCAAAGTGATCAGCAAATGAACAAACAGGAGAAAATACCCAGCTCTCAAGCTCTGTGGATTTACCTAATGTACTTGTTTCTGAAATCAAAGCAGAGACAACAGTCAGCACAATGGAAATTGGACAAAAAGCAGCAGGCAAATACAGGCCTGCTACTTGCTAGAAAGTACAAAGCTAATATGTTTTATTTTTCTTATGTTACAGCAGTGATTGTGTAAGAGAAGACAGGGAGCAGGAGAAAAAGGGAAAAAAAAATAGCAAAATAATACCCTGAAAGCATCCAATGAATCTTTAGAAAAGGAGGATTCAGTGTAACAAGAATGTTGTCACCATAACAGAACAGCAACCAGTTTACCAGAAGGTACAGTTATTCTCCAGAAAAAAATCCAGTTTGGATGCTTTACAAGAGCCTTGAAGACCTTGGCATCTAAGTCCTTGGCACGTAAGGCCTTGGCAATGGTTAATCAGCTCTTGAAGTTATGGCATACTGCCACTTCCCAGTTCTTGGACAAGATGAACTATTTGGATTGTGTTGTGAGAACACCAAGATCATAAAATTGACTCAGGCAGGAAGGATGTTTTTCGGACTGATGGACGCTTTTCCAAGTGCTTATTTCACTTGAGAATAGTTATTACAGTGTCCAGGTATAGTAACAAAAAAAACCCACAAAACCTATAATGTAGTATTTAAAATGGTGGTAAAAGTGGAATTGGACAGATGGAACAAAGTCAAAGCTGGCAGAAATCTGGGCAGACTTCTTTATGATTATTTTAAATAATACTGAGAACATATACCAAGAATAGGCTGGGCAAGGACACAAAGAAAAAGATAAAGACAGGCAGAGGCTCACAGTAATAATGTTAAATAATAAATGCATGCTGCTAGTCACAGAATGTCATCTTTATTAATAAATCAGAAGACAGGCTGGTCCAAAGGATTTCTGAGGGCCTATCATTTTATCTAAGAACTGCATCCACATTTTCTTCATATTGAAGCACATCAAGACTTCTTGGAAGCTTAGCATTGTAGTTTTATTGTGTAAAACAAGGAAAATGCAGAGTTTGCATGCTCTGTATATTGTTCAGTGATATCTCAATAATTTTTCTTACTAGAGTACATTGGAGGATAATCAGCCAGCCTGTAACTAGGTAGATTTACATTTATCATCTAGCTCTACTTTTTTTTTTTTTTTTCATTTTCATATTAAGTAGTATTGAGATCAGAGCAGAGCTCTCCTTCTTGCAATGTTGCAAAAGAGTCAGTCCTGCTCATATTCAGGGACTTACCTTCTGCAAATGTCTATTGATTGTATGCAATCTCACACGAGAATTAAGATATTAAGAATATCCAGTTGATGGAGCACACTTCAGACTTAACTGGTCTCCACAATACAGATACTTTCTATAAATACTGCTACTACCTTCTACATTGCTGCCTATAAAGCATACTGCATTTATGCTATGCTTCAAATTCCTAAAGATAAACCTTGATTGCAATCCAAAGTATAAGTTTTTGAGTGTGGGGAAGATGAAAAAATCTAGGCAGAAATGTTAGTAAGGGAAGCTCAAAAGAGATTAGGACATACAAAGCATTCTACGTAGAAAAAGGAAAGGGAATTTAGAATATCAGGTTATCGTCAAATGACCAGATTTAACTCTGTTTGGCATCAAAAGACTCTCTTGTATAAAGCACAAAGTTAAGGGTTCATCCAATACAACAAGTCGAAACAATTTCCACTAAAAATTTAGGATATGTTAATGAGGATTTTAAAATTCTCCTTGTAATGCACTAGGGAAAAATGTCATTGGTCTGTTCATCCACCAAATAATGCTAGAAACTTTTATCTGAGCATTTACCAAGATACTTGTCCCAAATCTCCAATTCTCCTAAGGCTGTGCTGTTAGCCAGAACAGAGTGCCAAGATTTCTGGTTTCTATTAATTACTCTGAAAATATGGCAGACCTACTCAGAGAAAGTAAGGGATAGTATGGTACATGTCTTAGTTAAAAAAAAATCAATTCAAAGATGATTTTCACCATAGTTATTTTCCACACGGCTGTTGATATCAAATCTGTGATTCTCCTTTTCACACAGGAATTGAGTAAATGAGAAGAATATTTACAATGATAAAGAAATAGCTGAAGGACGTGCAAAATGTTTTTTTCTCTATTCTTCTGCATGTTTAACATGTTAGGTAAACTCAGGCAGACATACCATATACTGTGGGTTTGGAAATCCTTATCAAATACACCGATTTTAGAACTTTACGAAATACTGAACCTCAGTCAACACCACTTTTGTCTTGCTTGATATGCTGGTGCCTTCCTGTGAATTAGTCTGTACTTGCAGAACAACTGTCACAAAATGTAGAACTGTGCTTGCATTACTGGACGGTGATATATACCCCTTCCCATAAAATTTTTAAAAAATACGTTAAATGTTCAAATGTACTGACATACGTACTTTCATATCAAACACTGGTTAGAGACTAGGAATGCTCAGGTAAGAAGTGGCAAGTCTAGATGCTGCTATCTTTTTGCTGTTAAACACTGCTTCAAAATTAAATAAAAGCACTGCCACCACTGCAGATTTCACTCTCTGAAAACAGAGGCAAGACCTAGAGCAGCTGTTGAGTGATTCTTCAGTTCTTCAAATCCTCATTTATTCTTTTGTGAAGATTAGAATTTACCTGAGCTTCATTCTTTCTTCCTTCCTTCTTTCCTCCACAGCACTTGAATATATAAACAGGAATCAAATTAAAAGAAAAAAAAAAAAAATTACCTAGTTACAAACTACCAAGCTAATAGACATTTAAAAACTGGTAATCTGTTCCAGGAGCAACTCTTACTGTCAGGTCTGTAGAGCACATCTCACATGAAAGTTTAAGCAAAACTAAGATCTGTGAAAATATCTTGTGCAGTATAACAATGCCAGCTATTCTTTAAACAGCTGGTGCTTTTACATGGTTTTGAAGCCTCTTTCCACAAAGGAAATGTATAGGGGAAAAGATGTGCAAAATATGAATCCTCTCTCCGACTTGCTTTCTCCCCTGTTTTGGTAACTTCACTGAATTGTGTATACTTGCCTCGTGATGACTCAGAAAAAGTGCTACTCCAATTGATAAGCTTCTTTGGATGACAACGATTAAAGAAATGTATGACTATAAATGCAAATCTGCATATAAAAATGCAAATACTGGCATTCAGAAACACTGTGTATTCGGACTTCACTAGGGGAATTTCATTACACAGAAGAAGAAATTTTTGGCACATTCTTGTTTCTGTAGCTTTCCCTCTAAGTCTTTTGCCTCTCAGAACACTGTAGTATAGTTTTACAAGATGGGAAAAATATTTCAGCAGGTCTAAATCTTGTTTGTCAGAGAACAAAAATTTCAACTGAAGCTTCAATGCAGTGCGCTGAATCTACTGCAAACAGCGAAGCCTACAGCCAGTGCTGGACCATTCTACTAGAACAATTGTGTGCTTGTGTCAAACAGACCAACTGTACCTTTCCTTAAAAAAGATGTGCACAGCAAGTGCTGTGGGGAAAGCAGTCACCTGCTGCCTTCTGCTGTCTTGCTTGTACATCAAAATTTGACAACCTATGACACATCAAAGGCAGATTCACTGAGATGCTATTACAGATTAAGAAAACATTTGAAAAAGTTTTTGTTCTCCAAATATTTTTTCTACCTTTGTCTTCAATATTCTAATTTGATTTTCTTATACTGAGTATGGTGGTATCTCGTCATCTTTAAAAATCAGACTTTGAAATGGACAAAGCATCATCAGATGTATAACAGCTACTGGTACTCTCTGAAGCAATGCTTTGTCAGATTAATGAAAAATCTAACTCCTCTGTGTATGTAGTATGCTGTGTAACGATATTTCAGCTTCTTTATAACTGCTTTGTTTAATAGGCAACTGAGAAATATATTTTAATGCTTGATCATCATGACTTTAAAAAGTTAAACAGATTTTAAAGCACTTATTTGCTGGTAAATCCCTGTAAGTAATATCTTGACCAAATAAAAACAGTCCTTGCTCTTCGTCAAATGCAGCAAAGGGCAGAATCATTATTATTTATTTATTTTTTAATTTCATTTTTTCTTTTTCTATATCACTAACTACAGCAATGAAGAAGTCCCCAACTCTCAAGACTGAACCCAGTCTACTCAGCAGCAATAATACCATCTCTTTTTAAATTCGACCATCTCTTTTTAAACCAGTTCTGCTTCTGAGTGCTTTTAAATGAATATCAAACCAAGTTTCTGAAATTGAACGCACACTGTGTGGCCCTCATAAAATGGAATTGTATCTCTGTATTGAGATTTTGATTTTAGCCATCGAAAGTCAAGAAACGGAGATGTCCCACTGTCATTGTTTTAATATCTGTTGAGGCACATTATTTCTAATAACGTGATTTCTTGAAGAAGTGGTTGACAGAATAGATTTCTTTAATGGTGCCCAGGAAAAAGAGGAATTTGACAACTTAACAAGTTATTTCCAGATATATTGCCAAAAGAAAACACATCTTCTTAACAGTATTATTTTTAACGATTTTGCATTAGAAGTCACAGCCAACTTGCTGAATGAAAATTTTATGTTAGAACAGAGCATTCCTAAGTAAACAAAAGTTTTGATTTGTTGTACATTTAGGGAACAGGATATATGTTCTCACATTTCAGTAGCTAATGCATAAGACATTTGAGTATATGGCTGTTTAAGTAAACCAGCTTATACCTCATGCAACCAACGAAGGCTGAGATTTCTGCAAAGAAAGGCAGCAGTATCCTGGGCTGTGTGAACAGGGACAGAGCCAGGAATTATCAAGGCAGGAATTATTATTCCCGCTGTGCTCAGGGCTCATTAGACCACATCTGGTTGCTGATTACAGTTTTGGTGACCCCAATACAATAAAAATATAGGTAAAATGACAGGAGTTTCAGTAGCTAATGCATAAGACATTTGGGTATATGGCTGTTGGAGAGGAGCCCAGCTGCCTCTCCTCCATCCTTGACATCCGTGCTGGGGATGCTGTAGGGTGTGCCTACATCCCTCCTTCCCGCTGAACCAGCCCCTACTCGCAGGGGAAGGGCTGCAGCCCCGCTGCCCCAGTGGCCTTTCCTCAACTCCTGTCATTTTACCTACATTAAAACAATGACAGTGGGACATCAACGTAGGTCTATTTAGCATGTTTCATTACCTGACAGGTTAACATTTATGTAGGCTGCAAGTGCCATAAATAATCAGACCAAAGCAGTGGTCTTCATATTAAAGGGATTCTGGTTTGTATTTCTTTGGGAGCTTTTTTTTTTTTTTTTTTTTTGACTTTAGAGCTCAGAGCTGTTTATCTTATTTTTTTTTTTTTAATTACAAAGAGATGCAGAAATGTCAGACACTTGCTCTTGAAACTATTTTACCACCATGTTATACAGTTTATGAAGCTGCCTTTCCACAGATATCTGTCAAGAACATAAAACAGTCACTGTATGTGACTGAAAAGACATTTAGCTTAGTACACATCTTCTGTTAATGGCCATGATCAGACGTAGAGGTAAGTGTAACAGGACAAATATATCACGAACCTTTCTCCATGCATTATCCCAGTGTCCCGTGACCTGAAGCTCAGGGACCTGTTGTATTGTGTACTCTCAAAAAACACACTCCTGTGTACTCCTAGAACAGAAAGGTGGAGCTATTCCTTCTTCCATTATCTTCTACGTTTTATATTGGAGATCTATAATCCTACATCTGTAAATTTCATAAACATCTGGATTTGCTAAAAGTGGGGGGAGGCTCAGGTACTAATGACCTGGAATACACTCTGCAAATGAAATTTAGTCAGTCCCCACAGGTGTTTGACACACATCACTTCTACCTAATCTCATATTTACCAACTCATAGGAGGTATTAAAATCCTTTTAAAAAGAACTGCTTGCTGACCCGCTCAGCTGAAGACATGCTTGCCTTGACAGAAATAAATGTATACGAAATGAGAATGGGCAGAATTTAAAAAAAAAAAAAAAAAAAAAAAATATCAGTGCCAAAATAAGTGGCAATAATATAAATGAAAAAAGAAATCATGTGTTCGTGATGCCATTTCCAATGGATGGCTTTCCAGTTCCCATTTTGCTTTACAAATGCATGCTCATATTGCCAAATTTCATGGAAACGAGCAGCACAGCCATTTAAAAGACATCAAACAAACATCCTTTTTATTACAGCGAAATGCAAATATCAAGTCTTAACAAGTAAATCTAGGGTCTGTAATTTTAAAACAGCAATAACAATAACCTCGGGCTATGTTTTCATTTTGCGGTTGACTTTATGAGAAGCAACTGTTATTTCTGTGTGGCACTTCCACGAGTCAGAGGCACGCTCATTCCAGTTAAAACAGCGGTACCCTGGCAGTTCTTGTGATGGAAAGTGAATGATTATTGGTAAATCCAACCACACTGCCCCTCGCGCTGCCTGTGACAAGGCTTCTAACCTATTTCAAATTTAAGCGTCAGGGTTTGCACAAACATTTCTCAGGAAGATTAGAACTAAGTAGGAATATCAGTGAACCTTGTGATAAAATTCTGTAAGTAGAAAAGCTCTAATAAATTCCCTCAAAATCCAGGTAATTATACCGGAAGTTTCTTAACAAACAGCTAGAAGACAGCAATGAATGGTTTGCCTATCCTCCACAGACACACAAAAATGCACTTTTATTTCAGAAGACAGGAGTTTTACAGGTAGAGCTACCCTCTATACGAGTTTTAAACAGTTGAAGAATACATAAAAGCAAAGAGATTCTGTCCCTGAGACAGATGAGACACTTTTGCCTTTGTAGATATAAAGATCTATTGTTGTCTTTGTATGTACAAGAAACCCGTATAAGGAACAAATAGTTACATGCACACTTAATTGTAATTTCCAGATGGAACTAACTGATATAATAACTTAAAATAATAATGATAAAAAGATTGCAAGCTGGTAGAACTTCAGGATGACTGAATACCTTAAAACAGCAGCAACAACTGTAGAAAAGTTTACATTTGGGACTTGTGGAGAACAACATGCAAATTTGTTCAGTGTATTCTATAGAACAGGTAGTATACAGAGCAAACGCTTTGAATTAGTACCAAAGGAAGAGTAAGAAGTTTAAAACTGTGTTTAATACTGCTTAGACTACAAACACCTTGTTTCTATTTCAATATTGCCATGGAAAATTCTGACAAGTCATATGCTAGACCCAAAACTCGAAGATGAAGAAGCCACTGCCATTACTTTAGTTTGAGACAGTTTTATTCACTTTCTTCATAGTCAAATTTCATTTATAGTTAATTTTAAGGGTCTCGGAGAAACTATGGTGCTATATGTTTTTTTCTGGAGCCTATTCTCCAATGGAATTTTTCATTCTTTAGCCCTGAGCACCAAGTCTTCAAGCCCACTTACCTCTACGGGATTCCTCAGAGTCATTAAAGGAAATGTTAAGTTTGACAGCCAGACTCTACAGCAAAAGCACCTACCTTACTAAAATATGATTAATTTTTACAAGACAATAATCATCGTGGTCACAATAAATAGACAGAAAGGCCCATTGTGAATACCTTTGTATTTCTCATACATGGGCAAATTAAACCAGAATGAGCCTGGTGACCTCACGCCTCTAAGGAGCTGGAAAAAAAAAAAATTGGACTGGAAACTTCATATTCAAAATCCCATGAGCGGCATAAAATCTTCTTTTTATTTCTGACAAAACCCCAACTTACAAGGAAGATGTTACAATATTTAATAATGTTAATAACTAATAATATTAGTATCATAATACAATATTAATCAATAATTAATAATTTCAATTATTTATTTAACTGAAAACCAGATATGTGGATCAGTTTATCTAATGGATAAACTACCTGAAAAGTTTAAACTGAAACTGCATAACTGCTAAACTGAATAACTGTTAAAACTGATAAACTGAATAACTGATAAACTAACTGAAAGTTATTCAACACGTCTTGATAAAGCCCGGGACAAGAACCATCCATTCAGAACTCACATGTCCTATACCAGTTTTTCTCCAGCTATCTGAAGCCTTAGTTTAAAGAGATAGCTGCTCTCTCAAAATCCAGAACTACAACTCAACCCGTACGATGGTTGGAATGGGTGACAGGCCTATCACGTGCCTTTAGCAGAAACTTTTTTCCCCACTCGTTAACAAACCTTTCCAAACACCCACCTCGTGTCGCTGGAGGCATGCCAAACCTGCAGAACTCTCAAAGAACAGCAGAGAAGAACGTCTAACTTCCACATCTTGGAAAATACACACACCTAACAAATTTACCATAATGCAGGTAATGTTGAGAGGGGCAATTTAACACAAATCAACTCCACCAGCAGCCAAACTGGGAAAAAAAGGGCAAGGTTCAAGCACTTGATTTTGTTATCCATTCCTACATCACCACGTTATGTCATAAACTAATGTGGCCAAGCGTAGAAAGCGTGTCCCCTAACTAGTTAGCAACACTAACTAGTTCTGCCATTGACTAGCCCTGCTTATATTGGCCTTTTTAACAACAGCAGGATTCGAGTGCAGCAGTTGCACAGATAACAGCTCTTGGGTGCCTATTTTGCTTCAAATATGGTTCTGTTAATATGGTTCTGCCACATCCTGAAAGTACGTGCTGATGATAATTTACGTAGAAAAACTCAGCATCAAAAAATGGTAAGAGGCATCCCAGCCTGCATTCATAGCTTGACCATATGAAATAAAAAAAAAAAGAGAGAGAAAATAATTATTTTTGCCCAGAGTTCACAATTCTCATTTGCCTTAGTAATGCTATCTTATTTAATGTGTAGGAACCACGATTTATTTTAAGTAGAGAAATGTGGTTTTGAAAGTTTTTCTATTTATTTCTTGAATAATAAAAATAAATAGTCTAGCGTAATTTTCTTAAGATGAAATAAACTTATTGTATATTCTTTTGGAGCTGGATGAACTTAAATTCCATCCACTGACATCCACCTCTTGATTCCACTCTCAGGATTCTTCATGTCTCTCACAGCATCTGCCACTACACAAAATTGGGTCAGTGTCTAAAAGCCAAAATGAAAGAGCACTAGGGATCTCGATTGTAGGTCTTCAATGATTTAATAAATGGCCTTTTCATCAGAAAGTTCCTTGTAATTACTCTAATATCAAGGCATACTACTTCCTACATGAAAAATAAGTTAGTTAGCAGTTTTTCGTTAAAATTCATGAAAAAAAAAAATTTACGTGCCATAAACAAAAGTTTCACGCACTACTCATCACGATCATTTTGTCAAAGTCAATAAAATATTCTTAAAAATTATAAAGAGGTAATTAGCTGCCCATATTACTTAGCTAGCAGAGACTAAGTTGCCAGGACACAACCTTAACATATCACCACTGATTTTGCAGGATAACAAAATCCCTACTGATCTGGTGTGCAGCAATGAAAACATTGGAGAAGTTTCCTGTTACTCAGAGTTTTATCTAAATGCAGTATTCTAACACTTTGCTCTTAAACACAGCAGGAAATGTCATAACATAGCACAAACCCTGAATTATTTAAGCCTTCCTATAGGCACTTAGGCTGTATCTCTAGTAAAGGTAACTGTATGATGGAACAACGGGTTGAAGCATCTTGTCTCAATTCCAACTACTAGTAAAAAGGAAGACAGTAACTGAAATTCATTCATTAAATACTTATTTAATAAAATAGATTGGACAAAATGCCGAATTCCTTTTTTGAAACATTTTTCACAGTTCAAGATAAAAAGCACCTGAAAAAAGATATTTTGTTTCTAAGAGTAGAAGTTCTATACATTTATATTGCAGTATTTACATATTTTGTCTAACCTCCAATATAGGTTTGTTTTTTTTTTTTTTACCATCGCCTTTTTAGCTTATACCTAGGTTAACACTTTATATTTACAGTGAATTTGGTTTTATTCATCCCACTCCTTCTGTAAGATAGGGTATACGCTGCAGCCTTTGGCTATTAGAGTTCTATTTGCCTATGGTATCATGGTACAGTATCTCCAAATGATGCAAATGTGCCAGGAAAGAATAAATAAATTTTTTTCTAGAGCTATTCATATTAGTAAGACCTTCTCTGGTTGGAACAAGCAATTTGGGTGAGGTGAGGCTGGAATAGATTACACCCCTGAAGATTTTCAGGTACAGATACAGTAGCGAATCATTCCTCAAGTTATTCCTTTTGTCAGATTTTATCAAGGAGCAATAAACCTCATAATCTCCAAATCATATCCATTAACATCCCAGTTGATGGCAGGATTGCTCTTCCCCTCATCCCTTGTGTAACTCACAACCAGTTCATCACCTTTAGTTTACCAAAACTTTGGCATTTGAGAGACTGTTTTTATTTTTCTCACTCTTACTGCACTGTTTTAAAGAGTACTGTATCATAGTATACTGTGCTATATAACTAAGGCACAAACATAGTCTTCAACTTTTTGTATATTGTACAATTACTTTCTTCTAATTTTAAACATAAATAGAAATAAAAAAAACCCCACCACCTGTGGTGCATCAGGAATCACATAAAAAAGATTCGACATTTTTCAACAGAAAACAAAAAGCTTCTTAGAAATATAGAATCCATTTTCTGTCATTCATTTTCACTACTTCATTCTCCCTTCATCTGTAACCTCTGCTGAAAAACAACTCATTTAATTTCCTCTTTTTTTTCAGAAGGCTAACTTCACAGAGCACAAAAAATACCAAAGTGAATACTTTAAGCACACATAGAACCGGTATATGGAAAATTTGGTGATCTCTATCCAAATGTGTTTACCTACTTACTTAGCCACTTTATCTTTTGAGAACGTATTTTAAAATTCAAAATTCTAAAACATATAGAGATGAGGTCCCTCTCAAATGATGGTATAACTGTGCCTCAGAACAGGCACTATTATATTAGTGCTGAGGCACTACCCTCAGCAAGTTCGCCGATGACACCAAGCTGTGTGGTGCCGTCGACACGCTGGAAGGGAGGGATGCCATCCAGAGGGACCTCGACAGGCTGGAGAGGTGGGCCTGTGCCAACCTCATGAAGTTCAACCAGGCCAAATGCAAGGTCCTACATCTGGGTCGTGGCAATCCCAGGCACAAATACAGACTGGGCGGAGAATGGATCGAGAGCAGCCCTGAGGAGAAGGACTTGGGAGTACTGGTGGACAAGAAGCTCAATATGAGCCGGCAACGTGCTCTTGCGGCCCAGAAGGCCAACCGCGTCCTGGGCTGCATCAAGAGGAGCGTGGCCAGCAGGTCGAGGGAGGTGATTCTCCCCCTCTACTCTGCCCTCGTGAGACCTCACCTGGAGTACTGCGTGCAGTTCTGGAGCCCCCAACATAAGAAGGACATGGACCAGTTGGAGAGGGTCCAGAGGAGGGCCACGAAGATGATAAGAGGGCTGGAGCACCTTTCCTATGAGGACAGGCTGAAAGAGTTGGGGCTGTTCAGCCTGGAGAAGAGGAGGCTCCGGGGTGACCTTATAGCGGTCTTCCAGTACCTCAAGGGGGCCTACAGGAAAGATGGGGAGAGGCTGTTCAGGAGGGCCAGTTGTGATAGGACAAGGGGTAATGGTTTTAAAATAGAGGGAGGTAGATTCAGGTTGGATATTAGGAAAAAATTTTTTACCATGAGAGTTGTAGAACACTGGAACAGGTTGCCCAGAGAGGTGGTGGATGCTCCATCCCTGGAGATGTTCAAGGCCAGGTTGGACGAGGCCCTGAGCAACCTGATCTAGTTGGAGACATCCCTGTTCCTTGCAGGGGGGTTGGACTAGATGATCTTTGAAGGTCCCTTTCAGCCCTAACCATTCTATGATTCTATATAAGAGGACTGAAAAAAAAAAAACAACCCAAAAAGTTCTTTTACAATATGCAAATAATTTAAAACAAATTTTAAAAATTCTTCCAACCCAAACCATTCCATGATTCTGTGATTCTATGATCTAAGTATCCCTAGAAACAAAAAGTGCTCAATACCCACCAGAGGAACTACCAATAAGCCTAAATTTAGGTTTCTGGGTTTGAAAAATGTGAATGGTACAGCCTGAGACTTTTTTCTGCTCATTTTTTTTTGTGGTTTTGACATTTTGCAACTAATGACTAAACTCAAGATTTGACTGATATGAAATCCAGCTAAGAAGATCATTTTCTCACTGACTTCAACATACTCTCAATTCCGTCCTCTGTCTGCTACACGAAACACGCCACAACAACAAATGATTGCTTCTCAGCTTATTAATGGATTTTCTGCACTTGGCTTCATCTTCTTGCCATAAATCAAGTTCCAAGTGACAGCAGCTTTTTTGCAAGAAACTCCCTGGCAACTTTTCAGCCTCTCCATTCGCTTTCCTTGAAAGTCATTTTGCTGCAGGTATAATAAAGAGGATTCCCCAGATAGTCTTCTTGCTTATCTATACAGCCAAAACTCAAATAAATCTCTGTATGAACATTAAGATAGAGGTTGTCTATACAGCTTTGTTTATCTTAGAAGCTGGGCTGATAATGCCATTTAAGACAAGATGATGTATTTTATTAAAATAAATTACAGGCCTGGTGAACACATGGCAGGGCAACAGTTGAAACAATGGAATACGCAGGAGCTGAGTTTTTGAGCTTGGCACTAAGTTAGAAGCACTGAATTTCAAACAATTAAATACAGGATGTACTTTATAACTGCGATTCATAGCAGTGATCATAAAAAATTGATTTCTTTACAAGGATATTCACAGCAATGAGCAGTTCTTAGTCAAGTCAGATGGGATACTAAAATATGGCTGTACTGTTCCAGGACAAATTGCTTTTTGAAAGGCAGGGAATATGAATGAGCACAGAAAGAACAAGAATATTTTATGTTCAGATAAAAAACTTGCATTGATTGAAAATTAAGGGAATTGTGAAGCTAACATGTTTAGCATTCTCCTTTAAGTGTTCTTTTTTAATTACCTTTATGAATGGAATTAGAATAGAATAGAATAGAATAGAATAGAATAGAATAGAATAGAATAGAATAGAATAGAATAGAATAGAATAGAACAGAATAATTTCAGTTGGAAGGGATCTACAGTTAAATAACTGCCCGACCATTTCAGGCTTACCAAAAGTTAAAGAATGTTATTAAGGGCATTGCCCAAACGCCTCTCAAACACTGACAGGCTTTGGACATCAATCACCTCTCCAGGAGGCCTGTTCCAGTGTTTGACCACCCTCTCGGTAAACAAAATGCTTCCTAATATCCAGTCTGAACCTCCCCTGGCATATCTTTGAACCATTCCCACGCTTCCCATCACTTCCTATCACTTCTATCAGGGAGAAGAGATCAGCACCTCCCTCTCCACGTCCCCTCCTCAGGAACCTGTAGAGAGCAATAACCCTCAGTCTCCTTTTCCCCAAACCAGACAAACCCAGAGTCCTTAGCTGCTCCTTACAGGACATGCCTTCCAGCCCTTTCACCAGCTTTGTTGCCCTCCTTGGGATGCATTCAAGGACCTTCACATCCTTACTAAATTGTGGGGTCCAGAACTGCACACAGTACTCAAGGAAAGGCTGCACCAATGCTAAATACAGCAGGATAACCACCTCTTTTGACCAGCTGGTTATACTGTGTTTGATGCACCCCAGGATGCGTTTTGCCCTCTTGGCTGCCAGGGCACACTGCTGGCTCACGTGGAGCCTGCCATTGACCAGCACTCCCAGACCCCTTTCTGCATGCTGCTCTACAGCAACTTGTCTCCCAATTTAAACTTGTGCCCGGTGTTACTGTGTCCCAAGTGCAGAATCAGGCATTTGGAGTCATCAAATTTTATCCCGTTAATCCTTGTCCAGTGCTCCAATCTATCTAAGTCCTTTTGCAAGGCCTCTTGTCTCTCAGGTGAGTCAACAGCGCCTCCCAGTTTGGTATCATCAGCAAACTTGCTAATGGTGTATTCAACTTCTGCATCCAGATCATTGATAAATATATTGAACAGATCTGGCCCTCGAATTGAGCCCTGAGGAACACTGCTGGTGACAAGTAGCCAGCCAGATGTAGCCCCATTAACCACAACCCTTTGAGCCCTGCCCTTCAGCCAGTTCTTCACCCAGCACACCATGAACTCTCTCATGCCACAGCTGGACAACTTGTCCAGAAGGGTGCTGTGAGGGACACTACCGAAAGCCTTACTAAAATCTGCAAAAACTACATCCATCCTCTTTCCCTTTACCCCCTAGGCGAGTGACCGTATCATACAAGGCTATCACACAAACAGGACCTTCCCTTTGTGAACCCATGTTGTCTGTGTCTGACGGCTGCATTGTTCTTTAAATGCCTTTCAGTAGTACCCAGTATGATCTCCATAATTTTTCTGGGAGCTGAGGTTAGACTAACAGGTCTGTAGTTTCCTGGGTCTTCCCTCATGCCTTTTTCTGTAAATTAGAAGAACATTGGCTAGCTTCCAGTCAGCAGGGATCTCCCCAGACTCCCAAGACATCTGGTAGATGATTGAGAGGGGTCCTGCTGTAACAATAATAACAATAATTCAGATAAAAACAGTAATTCAGATATGCACTGTTAAGGCAGTATCTCCTGAAATGTGTCAATCCCATGAAAGACCACAGTGTCACAAGCCAGGATTCAGGTGCATCGATGGTCCTAATGAAACACTTGGATCTAGTCAGTGCTTTTTGACTGTATTTGACTGAAAAGCTTATTGAAATGCTTTGACTTGAAAAATTACCTCATTATTCTGTTCTGCTGTTGTCATATTAAGCATAGACTGACACTGTACATCACAAGATGCATTCCATATGAACAAAAGTGCTAAAATTCTACTATTACTATCTAACTTTATAAGGAACAGTAGATTCTATATAATAGTTTTACAGTAAATCATTTTAATGGCATAATTTAAATCACGATGGACTTAAACCACGATTTTGCACGACTTGTAAGTGAAGACAAAGAAACTCCATTTTTTACTGAACTAGTGAGCAGTAACTTTATTAATGCATCTTTGCTACAAAGATAAATGGAACAGCAGTAAGTCAGCTGCAGAACTTCACGTCAGTTTACAGCAAGCACTGAAATACCTGAAGTGATATATATCATAACAGGATTTTATATCCTACCTAAGCCTTAGAGTGTTCATAAAAGTTTCTCCCTCCCAGTACAGCCACTTAAATCACAGTTCTTTCAACACTAATGCAATGAAAACTTCTTCGCTTTGCTGTATCAATTAAAAGTCATTGCTTCAAATTTTTTTTATTACTAGTCCTAACAACGAAAATATTTTTGCTTTGACAAGATCCATTACATTTCAGCTTCCTTTTAATGTTTGTATGTTCGCCAAAAATATTTTAAATACTTCTGTGTGTATTCTTCTTTTTAGTTTTTGCTTCCTTTGTCAAATCTTTGAAAACTCAACAATCACAGTAATAAATACTATTTCATGACCTATTGCCAGGCTAAGCAGGCTGAAGTATTACATAAGCTTTCTTCAATTTCTAAATTATTTTTTCAGATATATGTGAAACGGTATTCTTACTAGGCTTTTTCTGTGTTTGAAGATTAGCACTTATTACATTAAAATGGATTTAATTTTACTGTCACTTCAGTACACTAGTGTCAAACATGTCCTACATTTCAGCAAACATTTCTGTCATCCTAGTGGTGCACTTGATAAGACCTGAGCGCTCACAGAAACCACTAGCCTGGAAAGAAAGTTGAAGACAAACCTACTACATGAATGTCTTTTTCTAGTAATTGCCTTGGGTTTATTACACCATATTAAGCATCTCATATGAATATTTGCTGTGATAACAATTAAATTGAAACTATCAAGCTGCTAATACCACTGGGTTCCTTATAGATACACTGACATTGGCAGGGGTTGAGCAACTAATCTTTGTATCGTCTCCTCAAACAGACAATCTCTACATTGCACTACTTTTTTTTTAAACCAATATGAAATACTGACATGAAAAAAATCCCTAGAGTTCTGCTTTTTCAATTAAAAGTCAATTTTGCGTTCACGTTGCGCAGTGATGACAATGACATTGCTAATTAGTATCATAAGAGATTTTTTAAGTGAGTGGGCATACAGACAGACAAACTGCACGCAGAATTGAGGACATGGCATTTGATTAATTGCACTGTCTTTCACTAAGGCACTGGCTTCAATTGAGACAGTGGTTTCAGGCCACCAAATAACGAAAGCTTGCCTAACCATAAACGCCAATACTGGACCAACAGGACCCTACACAAGACCAAATGCCTTAAACACATGCGTAACGACTAATCCCAGGAAAAGTGTTTGCATTCTCAAAGTTCTTGCTGTAAGAAAAATTATTTTGTACATGGGTTTTTTTGTATTAATTAAAACAGGCGAATGGCCTATAATTTTACAGAGAGATACAAAAAAAACCCCATATATTGCAAATCTGAATAACAATTTTATTTAAATTGAATTATCTTACATCCAGGCAGAAACTGGACAAAATTAGATTTTTAATGTATGTACACAGCACTGCAACATATCAAAATTGTAGCACAGAAGTCTAAAAGAAACTATCCTTATTCAGAACAACTAGTAGTTGTACACATAGATAATGACACACTTTTCCTTGCAAAGATCATTCATAATATCATATCTGTGTGCTGCTTGTATCTGGGTCAGTCTTTGAGGAACGTGATCAAAGCAGTAACCTGTTGTTATACAGCAGCTAATGGCTCTTCAGAGTCAGGAAATTTCATTTTAATTCTGTCCTTGCATCACCTGGTACCAGCTCTGCAAGGACAGACTGTGAGAAGAAATATTCCTTCTCCCCCTACTAATTCCCTTTTCATTGTTCTCATTGTCACTTGTTTCTGACAGGTTTCTGATGATATGAGGATGACAGTCTGGGAAAAGGGACTGAATCATCGTAGGTATCAATGAGTGGGAAAAAAAATATAACACAAAAATGAGTTTTAAAATTGATCTGCTCAGGATGGCCTAGTTTGTGTTTTCTAAGTGGCCAGCATATGCTCACTCTTGTTATCAAAAATGCCTATAACACTATATGCAGTCATCAGTTACTTGAACAGGAATACCAAAACGGGGGTCATGCTAAAATTAGTCATTGAGCTGTTGTCTGAAAGCATTTAACAGGTGTACATTCTTAGCCAAAACTGTCCGGTGAAGAATTCTTTCAAGTTAAATAGAACTGCTCTGCTTTTGTCTGGTATTACTTCAATTCCTCTTCTTAGATCACAACAACTGTCGGAGAGCTATGTATGAACTAGCACTCACATATTTCTTTTCTTTGATAGACATATAATAAGAACAAATATGATATAGCCCAGCCAGCTTACTGATTTCAAGCCAATGTTTATCTCTTAGGACCATCCATATTGCCCTATAAATGTCAGGCATAAATGATTTTCTACTAGTGCCAGTATTTCAAAAGCTAAAACCGATCCTATGCACATGTACAAATATGTGAAACTGAACTGGGTAATTTTATAGCATTGTATGGAAACCAGATTTTTGGCTAGATGAAGTTCAGTGACATGAAATTCAGTGAGGAATGGAAGGAAATAAAATAAACCTTCACAAAGTCATAATGGTAGCTAGTATTACTAGTTGACAGTAGAAAAACTCTCTGTGTATATTCATTGTGCAAATAAAACTGAACAATCAATCATGTTAAAAGAACGTACAGGACAACAAAGGGTTGAAAGAAACTTCATGAGTGAAAAAAAAAATTGTAAGGAGTAGTCAGGACAGTTTTCTCAAAAAAATTCTGATTACTATGGATACCTACTCGAGACATCTTAAAAGGTCTTGTAAGTTGATCAGCCTACTCGTGATTTTTGAAAGTAACTAATCTCTAAAAGTCTTGACTACAGAAATTTACAATCAAGAAAACTGTTACTGCTGTTTCATTCATAATTTTAAAGTGACTGCTATATTTTGTGTTAGAAGCTTTCTTACATATAGCTTTAAATTTATAATGACTGTGGCAAGTTCTTTATCACAAAATGGTGTGCAAGAAAAGGGAATATTTGTACATTTAAAATTAAGGGATAAAAAAGTGTAAGTAAAATACTGATTGAGGAGAAAAATACATTTGATAAAGTTTGCACTGAGGGATACGAGTGGAAATATAAAATAGTATTAACTGTAAAAAACATGAGGGGTGAGGTGCTTGCTAGAAACATCTTACTATACTTATAGTAGTTATGCAATCATTTTCATATATTTTAAATGATTACAAATATACCTTTTCAAGGAACTATACAGAAGTCAACAATAGATAACTGTGAAATCAGTAAGATCAAGTGTATATACCTAGAAGCTGAACTCAGTACTCTGCATGATATATTTACACTAATAGACCTTTATAGGTTTACTGATTGTTACAGAATTTATATGGTGCAGATTTTCTAAACTATTAAGATTAGTCACCACGTATATGCCCGCACTATAAAGGAACTTAGAAGTCAGTCATGGAAAACGGATCACGTATTTCACAAAATTATTCTTTTGTATCCTGTTCTGGCTAGTGGTTAAATCCCACCACCTCATCTTTATAAATATCCGAAATTGCTAAGTATTTCAAATTACAGTGCGTGGAAGGCAAATGTTTTATTTGCCAACATACATTCGCATACCCAAAGAAAATATTTCAAAATCGTTTCTAGCGTTACAGCTAGGAATTTCTGATGCTGCACTGCTTTGTAAGCCATTTCAAGAAATCTGCATGCCATTCTATAACCGCCTGTAAGGGACTTTTTTAAGCTTAAGTTGTATTGGCTACTTCTCCTTTTGTTTCACTATTTCACAAAATCCTTTTGTGTGACTGTCAAGCAGCTGTGCTTCGTTCCTTAATCTTCCTTGCACAGCTCCCCAGGAGAGAATTTACAACATAAACTGCAAAGTACCATTTTCACAGCAGGGACGACAGCGCTCCTCTTCGAAAAGACGCGCAATAAAAATGGGACTGTAATGAACATGCTAATTCTGGTCACAAGGTGCTACCTATAGCCTGATCACTGAAAGTTCATGAAGTTTGCGGGGCGAAAGATACTCCTTTGGCTCTTCAAAAGTCTTCTCATGCAATGTATGTTTGAGTTAAACGTCTTTCCAGTGCAGGAAGTCCTTGCACAGGTATTTTCTTGCTTTCCTTGTTTCTATTCACTCCACTTTCAAAAGTCTATCCTACTAGCAGCCCCCTGGCAATAATCACTACGACTCTACAGCAAACAGTTAAGTCAGATAAACACTGGTATACATCCTTTATACAGCTCCAGCTGGAACACAGCAAATTTCTCCTACCGTGCAGCTAATACCCAGAATATGTACAGTCCTTCCTCCCATTCGTCTAGAAATGAGAGACATCCCACAGCACATTTCCCAACATTATAGCCGTGCCACTCCATTTGTCTAATTTCCATGCCCTCAAAGATAGCTGTCCCACATGACAGATTACTTCAAAATAGTTGCTTCTCATTTCAGTACTACTGAGTACAGTGAAAATACAGAAATGAGTTTTTATTATCATTGAATCTATAGCTAGCAGCAGAAACCAAAAACGTAGCACCTTGGATTCATCATTTCTGGTTTTTGAGTTGGGTTTTTTTATCGTGGTTTGTTTTTTTGGTTTTTGTTTTTTTTTTTTTTTAAACAGTATGGAAATGTTCTGCACTTCTGAGAGTCTAATAAAATTCACCTCTCTCAATTATCTCAATCTCAATATCTGTGTATACCAATGGACAGGGAAACACTGCTCAGTAAATATTTCATTTTTTATTTTACGCAGCAATGACTGTTTGACATTAAATCAACCAGTTTCTAAAAAGCACAGAAAGGAATAACTGCCCTAGGCCCTTCTGACAGAAATTTTACTTTAATTCTTTCATCCTTATACAGCGCCCGTGCTACAAAGATGCTATATGCCAATATTTTTATAAAGCACTCTATGACCAACGATAATGGAAAAAACTGTGAGCTGAGAAAACAAACTGCCTTCTGCGTAAGTGCCCTGTGTAGCTTCTCTTTACTTCCCAGACAGCAAGGAAAACAAAGCAAGTAGCAGTGGCAGTAGCATGTACTTTGGAGTTCTGCTCTACTGGACCTTCTCCATCCTTCATCAAAACCTGCACTCGCCTGAGCTGCAATCACATACCTTCTCAGGAGGTAGTTGAAGCTAAGTTTCTTGAGGTCCTTATAGTCTTGGCAGAACAGTATCAAGGAATAATAATAGAAAAAAAAAAATTAAAAAAGCGAAAAGCAGAATTCCTTTAGAGTAAGAGCATTTTTACTAGAAGGAGGCACCTCATTTCTTCTTTCCTGAACTATGTAGGTGCTTACATATGACGCCAGAATCCTTGCTCCAGACCCATGAAAAATTTCTGCTATCTACCACTTCCAAGACCAAAAAGAAAACTGAGTCAGGAGGCTTTAAGAAGAAATGAATGGACAACAAAAGGAAATCTATTCCATCTTTGCTGTCTGCAGAGCACGGGAAGATCCTAAACTTTATTGTCTTTCATTGCCTACTGAACACTGATAATTTTGAACTAAAGAATCAAAGCACTGTTCCTCTCATAAGGTTCTCAGCAAAAATTTTTCAAAACAAAGAGCTTCAAAAAAACCAGCATAACTCCTCCTGTCTGGAAGGAGACTTCCAGACTTCCCTTTACAAGTTTTGCTTCCCTTCCAGTTCAGCATTTTAATGTGGGTGAATCTGTCCTGCAAAGCAGCTACCTTTTTTATATACAGAAAATCAAAAGCAGTTTCCATTTATCTCAGACATTCACTCTTGGTCCAGATTGCCACAATATTCAGCCTAGCAAGTAAAAGTTTAGCCTGGAACGTTTCCTGATTTACTCTGGTAACAGAAAAAAGTCCCAACACTTTGTCTCTGCTATGGCCTTGAAATGTCATCATCTACAGATGCCTTTTTTTGTGCTTTTTCCTTCTCACATGGTGAAGTTTCAAAACCCAGAAGCTAAAGACTTCATTTATATTCATAGTTCTTAGACTACCAAGTACTACAGATGGGTCACAGTATAAGAACCTCATGAAACAGGGTAAAACCTGTAGTGTGTAGAACTACTGTTACTCTATACTGCCACAGAGAGAAAACCTGACAAGTTTGGCTCTAAAAACATAGATTTATTGGCAAAAATGTGGCTGATCTGTCCTGCATAAACGATTTGTCGCAGTTAAGCTGGATTTAGTGAAGCAAATAAACAAGAAAAAATTAATAAAGGTAGATACTTCAAATCCTGGGAACATCCTGATTTCACCAACATCCCATATCAGTGTCACAACACTTGAGGGTTGAATCGTGGGTAAAAGCTGACTTCCTCCCCAGGGTACCCTCTTGTAAGAGGTACAAGTGCCAAGTTCAGGCTGTGATAGCACCATTATGGAAAGATGTGAAGAACATATGAAAGGTAGGCATATATCTTCCGCATCCAGAGCCACACACATCCCCCAGGGATGAGCAAAGCCTAACTGGACGACAGATCCAACTCACAGCACTCTGTTTTGCATTTGATTATGCCTGTTAATTCCTGTTCACATCTATGACACATAGCTATTCCCACAGCAGTGATGTGAGGCACGTAGACACTCTTTCCCACCAAGGCATAATCAGATGGAGTGTTCTCCACCAGCTACTACTGCAGACTGCATAAGACGAAGACTTGTGTAAGTGTGCAAGGTAGCAGCTTATAATAGAATTACTTATCTTCCAAGCTAGGGCCCTTGGCACTGGACTATCCTCTGTCTTGGAAAGCAACGTAGCAAGTCGTTGTACTTAAAGCACTTCAAAATTTTAACCCTGCCAAAATTTCCTTACAACGTCCTGTTATTCTGCATGGTCCTTGCTTTCTCTTATCTTACCGCTTTATCTAAATCTACAGTCTCAATAAGTCCATGAGCTCTCATATGTTCCCAGTCTCAGATTAAATCCATACATTTATTCCTGCCGCCGAAGTATATTCCAGCAGTTGCAAAAGCCATATATATTAGGGCTGGAAACAATACACAATCTCTCACATTTCACATTTTTAATTAGACAATTGTTTTTAATTAAATTTTAAATTTATTTAAATTTTTTTTACTTTATGAATAATAATGCAAATTTTTTGTTTATCAGGTATTTGCATATGCATATCATTATGCATGTTTTTTAAAACAGAATGTGATGCTAGCGTTGTCTGAAGTAGCACTGAGCTATCTGAATAAGAAATAGGCAGCAGAGCCACACATGCCTTACAAGAAATTGATTAAATAATCAATGGGACAAGCAAAGCAACAGATCACATTTTACAGTCAGTCAGTTTTGACACTCAGACAACTCTTCTGACTTTTTCAACCACTATGGTCCTCAGTAGAAAGATGAGAGCTGTTTCTTCGTCTCTACAAACCACAAAATGAGAAGTTTGGTCGGTCTAGAAAAGTATCTTTCAAAACACACGAATGGACCTTTCAAGACCAGAGAGTCTTGCAAATACATTTCAAGAAACTCTGAAGACCAAGAATACTACTTCCACCTGAGTTTTAACATTGTTTTTTGGGTTCCCCCACCCCACCCCTTCTTTCTTTTCCTATCTTCTTTTAATTTATCAAACTTCTAATGCAGTATGAAAACGTCATTTTATGTCCAACAGTGTGGAAGTTGTGCATAAAAATATCAGTTAATAAAGGGAAAACCTTATCTCAGGGAGTGAAGAATAGGTCCATGGTGCTGTTAAAACTGACCCTATCAATCTTCCCATTTGCACCAGGTAGACCGGGAAGAATTTTTAAAAGATAACAGAAAGAACAATCATGGCATTAGAGATAAGAACTTTAAACATTAAAAAGTTTCACTTACACCAGACTACCTCTAAGACAAAAATATGTCCGTACTTAGTGTTATTATTTGTTATATATGTACATAGTGTTGTTAGTTGACTTCAATAGTAATGCCAGGACTGTCCATACTGATTAAAATAGCTAATAAAAGTATAGAAATAAATATTCTTTTTTTCTTTTTTTTTCTTTTTTTGAATAAAAATCCAACTTCAGAGAAAAATAAGAAAAAAGAAACCTCCTTGAAACCCTACATTTGTTGGGATAGAAGTGTAAAAAAATTGATTAAATCATACATTCTACAGATTTTCTTCTAAATTATGTAAAGCTGTCTAATAATCTTCAAGTCCTATGAACAGATCTCTAGCAGTTAATTCTGCAAATCAAGTAATGCCATGTAATATCACAAGACAATACAGTAACCTTCAGTCACAAAAGCAACCCTGCAAACTGGAGAGTGTGATACTTCATGAAGTGTCTCCAATTCCAGTTTCCATTTATCTCCAGGTGACACAATGAAACAGTCAGGTCATTCGACTACCAGTATTTACTCCTCTGAGTAGTACCTAGACAGTAGACTTGACAGCACGTTCATATCCTCACCCTGGAAGGACAGCTGGAAAAACTTCTTGTCGAAGTAAGAATACAATTCAGGTGATGTATATTTGAAATGGAAGAAGCCCTCCTCCTTTTTATGTGTTGTATCTCCGGGGGAAAATCTTGTAGCAGCTTAAATTAACCTCACCTGAAAACAAACCACTGATGCAACTTTTCGAGCTCACTGTCAATTGGGCAAATTTCTGTGCAAATGCTGACCACACAAAGCTAAGCTACCCAGGGCAGTGCCAAAAGGTAAACCAAACGCATTCATAAAGCATCGCTTTTCGATCCAAAACTGATATAATAACCTGTTGTGCGTGGCACTTCTGTTGCACTTATTTCTTACTTCTTTTCTTCACTCTGATCTGTCCTACCCCACATACCCAGATTACCATTTTACGGTCAAAAATCAGAAGCACGATATTCAAGTATTACGTGAAAACTTTGCATTTAACAGCCTCAGGACTGTAATAACCCCTATTTGAAAAGAACTTGACTTTCCTAGAGAGAAACCTCTCTTTTACAGCAACATAGCATTTTTGGCTCTACAGAATAAACCAGCTATGTTCAGAAAGAACTTACCACGCAGAACAGTGAGCCTCGTGGATACACTTATCTCGCCAACACTATTGGAAGCCACACACTCATAAATAGCTTCATCCCGCGGCGTGCGCAGCGGCTGTATTCTGAGCACCGACCCGGACCCGTCGTCAAACTCTATTACCTATAGAAGGGAACAACAGCTGTCACAGATGTTGTTACAAATGCCTATCCCTCAGTTGACCTGCTAATGAGCAGTGACCCGTTGGCATTCGTGTCATCAAAGCCAGGTTCGTTTTTCAAACACGCATGCCAGCACAAATTCCACACGGATGGGAAAATGTTTAAGTGGCAACGGCTTGCCACATACATTGCTGCTCAGTGAGCATTCGAGGGCTGGTTTAAGAAAAGATGGGATGAAAAACAAACAATAAAAAACAGGACCCCAGCTAACAAGGACTGTAAGAAAGTATTCTGTAACTTGATGATGCTCTTTTATCTGGAAGGTCACCACCAGTCTCTCTGCATTCTCTTAGCTTAAGTACTCTACCTTCAAATGACAGTTACACTCACTTCAATTGCTGCAGGCTATATCCCCACTCTACTCACAGAGTGCAGTTCACTCATTCATTTAGCTCCAAAGTGAAAAAAAGGGTCAGCAATTTCCGAACAAGATAGAGCCACTTGATTTAGCTACGCATGTAACCCACAGAACGTAAGTAAATTTATCCAAGAATGTAGTAGAAAACATGTGACCAGTTAAGAGACTAAATAAAAAGGCTAAAGTTTAAAGTTTAGTTTTCAAATTGCAGTATTTACACAAGAAATATTAATTTTCATTCAAGCAAGAACCAATTGAACGGTTCTTATTTCCTTCTTGTTCTGTAGTCAGAGTCACATCAGATAGTGGTAAGTACTGAAGCATTCCAAGCATTGGCAAAGCCTTCCCAGTAATTAAGTAACAATATTAACCTATTTAATCCACTTTCAAAAAAAAAAATATTTGTCAATAACATATGTTAGTACTACCATCAGGTAAATGGCATTTAACAAGAAATATTCTCAAAAATAATTAATATTTGGCCATAATCTATGTACACATGCACAAAACAATTTACATATATGTCTATTTGCATATATGCTTGTGTCTGTATGTCTAGTTTACACACAAGTAATCTACTACACCTCTGTATTTGTAGAGACTAAGAAAGAAATAAAGTACGGGGTTGGGAGCCATGGTCATACACCCATTATCTTCCCATTTACAGTGTGGAAATTACTTAGTTTCTTATTAGCAGTAGCAGAGGTCTAAGAGGAAATAACACAAACCCCTGTTTTTTTCTGAGAAAAAAAATAGTTTGACAGCCCACAGTCTGTATTACTTTTCCTTGTTCTTTAAGCATAGCCATTGTCCTAAATAAACATAGACAACACAACATTTCCATCTGATTTTAGCAGAAACAAAAGAATAACTAGAAATCTTGATAAACTGAGATTTATGAGGAGAAGGAAAATTTCATAATCTTAAAGAAAACAGACTAACGATTTCTAGATAAAAAATGAAAGCATGGGATCCAAATAATCACAATCTTTACACTTAAAAAGAATAATTGTTATTGTTTGAATCTGAACGCTGAATAATCCTAGCTGGATAGCCAATAAAAATAATTGCAGCAGACTGGGTAGGGCAAATATTGCAGAGATTAAGTTTCACATTTTATGGACCATAAAATGGACTTATTTTTCCTGTGATTTCTTCCCCCTTGTGTACATTCCTCCCACCCCCCCATCTACTGAATGAGATTTATTTTTTTTTTTTAAAAAGCATGGATTTTTGAAGAAAACCAGCCTTATGTCACAGGGTAGGATGGTGCAATTTTTTAAACTTCTTTCTTTCCCCTTTGTTTCTTTTTAAGTTCCTCTGAGAAAGACCTCTTAAGTACCTTAAAGTAGATTTTCCTAATTCATGTTATTTGAACTTATTTGAAGCAAGAGGAGAAAAAATAAACTGTATCAAGTCCATTCACAGCATATACTTGCAATATAAATAAAAGATGAAAGATTAACAGCAAAGTCCCAGAAAATCTTATTGCAGCCTTTATTTTCAGAAACAAAGTATAGCTCTCACCACTATTCTCACTCAGTTGTGAGAATTAGCCTATGAGGGAGAACATTCCACATTCAACGATAATAATCTTCAAATACATGAACAGGCCACTGTCAAGAGAGAGGGAGTAAACTCTTTGTTCCCCCCTTGCTAGATCAGACAATTCCTATGTACATCAAGCTCCAGAAAAAAAGCTCAGGTTCCACACTAGGAAAAAAAAATATCTTGGCAAGGCTCATGAAGCAGCGCAGGAGGCTGCCCAAGTTCATTGCAGTTGGGTGGTGGAAATAACTCCCAGCATCCCAGGGAAAGCACGTGTATTACATGGCCCACTGAAGTCGTTTCCAGCTGTATTTACCAGGCTTCTCTGAAGACAAGTGGCCAGGTGAAATATTTTCATGTCTTGTATTACTAAGTAATCAAACTCAGCGAAATATACAAAATATTAATGTGAAAGAAGAAGAAAAGAAGCCCATCTAAATATTGACGCAGTCGACAATCTCCAGTGTTTCTTGTTTCCCACATGTTCCATGTGTCTTTTCTGAATCTCATTTCTACCTTTATTCTGTTTTCATTTGGAGATTCTACGGCAGGAATTAATAGCCTTGCTCTGGACAGGAAGGAAAGGTGCTTAAGGTATTGATGTTCTCTGCATGCTTTACAACTACTCTGTTCCGTGGTTATCATAAAAATTATAAAATACTTGGTAAGTGTTTTCTATTTATTTGAATTACATTCCCTCTTACTTGGCTATACAGCTTGTTGAACAGTCCACTAAAGGCATTTTTAAAACATTTTAAATTAGTCTTTTTATAGTTCCATTCAAATATTTTTTTATGGAAATAAAACTGTTTTATTTTTGCTTATTCTCCTAAAAAACAAGTACATAGGTACACAGAAAACAACATATGAAGCAAATAAACCACGACATACTGCAAAATAAAACTGAATCAACACAGTAAACACGTACATGCCCAATCTTTCACTGTTTAGAGCTCACCTCGAGTGAAAATTTTGTGACCAGAAGGGGATAAATTGTGTGGAGTTTATGATAAAAATTCTGTGTTAATCCCTCTAGCCAATTACAGCTTTGCATATGCTCTGCAAAGTGCAAACAATCCCTGGCACTAGGAAGCCACATTTAAATTCATGTTTTTATTTCTCATGTTGTAGTAAATATACAAGTAAAGAATTATATTGGTTAATTAACAAATCCCAATGCCTTTAAATGTTTTTTTTTTTCACAAAAAAAAAGGAATTAAAAAAATTCAGTTTATATAAGAAATTCAATTCTTTTGTGCTGACATAAATCTAACCTGAAAGCCAGGGTAAGCAATCTTCCCATATACTACTAAAAATTGACACAGAAGACTTCAATATTCAGTCAACTTTTGATGGGTATATCTTAGATCAGTCACTCATAAAATGCACGTCGCAACTGTTTGATGTACAAATTAGTCATCTTCCAAACAGGTTTGTCTGGGGTTTTTTACTGCAGAAGTCTGTTATTTAACAGTGAAAATAGTTTAGAGACACAGGGGAAATTATACTCTCTTAGTGCTGGTTTTGGTATTCATTCTACAAGCCTTCTCCCATTTTCTGAGTTTTTCTTCATGTTAAAGGTCAACCCATATTTGATATTAATTGCTCCTGCCACCAAAAGAGGAAATAATATTTGTTGTCTTATGTCCTCCAAATAACCAGTATCCCTCGAACAGATTATCTTCACTCTTTCCTTTAACTGAAGGCCGTGGAGAGAGAGGGAACAGCTTTCTCCAAAGCCTTTTCCTAGAGCATTGCGAAGAAAATAATCAAAAGCCAACAAGTTTTACATTTCCTCTTGAGCAGCAGGGACTACAACGTCCCTTTCATCTGCCTCCGCAACAGCGGTACGCAACCGCAGCCTAGGTCTGTTGGATGCTCACTGCCACAAAAGGAGGTGGCTTGGTCTCTGGAGACAGCAACCACTGCTCAAAACATTGTCCCCCATCTCCTTCAAGGAAAAGATGAACAGAGACACACCGAGGCGCCCCAGCTAGATGATGCTAGTTTAGGAAACAGCAGCAGCGGTTTTCCCTTTAACGGCGCTACGCGTAATCAGCCTGCAAAATAAAAACTTCACGAGACTGCTCTCACTAAATTATCCCCGACAGTCAGAGCTGTTTTGCTTAATCACTGATAATAAAGCACACACACTGGGATCAGAAGCGAGGCTGGAATTAATGTTTTTCAGAGGAACAGAACAATGGACCTAATACCTCAAATCTCTGATTGCTGACTTTCTTTCCCTTCTTGTTCCAGACAATTTTAGGTCTTGGATCTCCTGTGGCTTGACAGATGAATGAGGCGACTCCTCCAGAAACCCCTGTCTGGTCAACGGGAGTTCTTGTAAACTTTGGTGGTGCTGAAACAAACGAGAAAAATAACAGAATTAATCATCTCAGTGGTAAACATAAGAAAACCAAGCTATGTCAAGATTTCAAAATGAAAAAAAAAGAAGGAAACGTTTTCCTTCTCCAGTGACAGTATTCACCTGCCAGAGAAAGCATTAAAAAAAAATAACTAAAAGGTCAGGAAAGTACTTACAGATATAGCTAGCGAAATTTATATTAAAACGGAAATCTGAGAGCATCAGAATAGCAAGATCCCACATTATATTTTATCACCATTATAAATAAAAAATCCAATTTGTCTTCTGTTGCAAAACGAGCTCATCAATCAGCTGGAATAAGACCATGATTCATGACTTGATGTTATGATCGCCGGATGTCATGAAAACAGGATTTCCACCTTTGAGCCATTAAAATCAGTGACATTTAGCAGAAAGCATTTGTAAGTTTGCAGTGGTGGAGGTAAATGACTATGTATTAAGAGTCCACATAGAAAAGACTATAACAGAAGAGAGATTTATGCTTGGGCACAGTTTCACATATAGCCCCTGTTCACTCCCAAATTATTCTACTCTGTCAGGAAAAAAAAAAAAAAAAAGTGAAAAAGGATTCAACTGTTGCAACAACAGGAGAGGAGAAAGAAATGGAGAAATAGTTTTAAAATTATGAAAGGCATTTTAATTAATTATTCCCTTTTCTTCTATTTCTTTTACAACATAACTAAAATTAATTTATCAGCCTTGTGGTGAAACAAAACATTTGCACTTACATCAACACAAGACACAACTTCTAAAGATTTAATATAAAAATCTATGAGGTTATGTCTAAGCACAGCACAGAAATGTTGAAGAGTTCCTGTAAGTATTTACATCATTCCCTTTCCTAGCCAGGAAATTTTTAGAGATCCAATACACCTTAAGATGCTGATTTGAGTGATACGAAGTGAGCGCTTAGGGTCAATAAACAATAAAAAGTCCATGCCTTTGCTATATAGTCTTTCTCAGCTTTAAGTTGATATATGTAGTTGCTCTATAGCAGCTGTTGCAATTCCTTGTTGCTGTCACTTTCAACTTTCCGCAGTCAGCTCCTTTCTGTTATCAGCCTCTTCACTCTTCACCTTCCTCTCTTAATTCTGACAGTTATGTACCTGTACAGCACTAATTCTCATTTCTAAGTTGCTGCTCTTCACTTCCAATGTCTAATCCCTTATCCTGCTGCACTGGTCTATCCAGGGGTAAGACTTCTTGTCAGCATGTTTATTTAAATGCCAGAAACCCAGCAGACTACAAGTATGCATGTATGTAACAGTGGAAGAAACCCCGAAATGACTTAAAATGCCAAGAAAGTACGATGTGGCCATTATTATAAAACAAACTCAATATGTTGTTGTTATGTTGCTGCATTAAATATGAGAGTATGGGGATTGTCCTAAGTTTACGAAACAAAATGAGTCTTTTTACCCTACCCCTAATGTGTAACATACCAGTCACAAAGACATTTTTCAAAAAATGCGGTAAAATTATAACATTCCTGAAAATCTGCATGCTTTTTCCTTTAATAGAGATAGGAGGAAAAATTATTGCCCAACTTTCTGGAACGCTCAAGGATCCTTGAACTATCTGCTGTGCTAATTTTGCCTGGTGAACACGTACCTGAAACCAAATACCAAAGCAAAACGGTGTGCCACTGCTGCCACCGGGAACTTACGAAATCCCTCCTCTGATGTCAAAAAACTGCCAGAACCGTGGCAAATAAAACACACTTAGAGCAAAGAAAACAAAAATCCTTTCCCAAGTCACAGACTTCATGCCTGGGCAACAGAAAAGACAGAAATATATTCTGATGAAGAGCATCTGGGTTTCACCAAAACTGCTGGCTTTGAATCCTTTTCTGCGCGTGCATTAACTCAGCACTCTGATATGTAAAGAGACACGACTGCATCTGACACGCTGATATTCTGTGGCACAAGCTGTGATCGTGTGCCATCCAGTGAGAAATGATGCGCTGCCATTTTCTTTTTATTCTTTTTGACATTTTGTGAATTCAGTGTTCAACCTCAAATCAACGAAAGGAAAACACCGCGTGGGCAAGTCCATCCGCGCGGAGTAACTAAGTACAGCAGCTCAGAGGCAGCTTTTAAATTCCAAATTTATGCTTCACTCATACATTCAGCGACTGCCCAACTGATAATTTTAACATCAATAAAGTAACTTGCTTCCTTAAGAGGCAAGGTCTGGTTTGGAAAATTTGCCAATTTGGCCACGCACCGCAAGGGTCAAGAAGAGAAAGCAGCTAAATTTAAGAGCCATGCCAAGCATTTATTCCTGCAACACTTCACGTAGCTATCTTGGGACCAGGAGAACTACAAATTTTTAAACAACAAACAAAATAAAAGCAAAGAAAAACAATAAGCAAAGGCCATGCTGAACTGTGTTAAATTAGCTTCACAAGAAAACCCCCAACAACCAACCAATTAACCAAAGCCACCATATTCTACTGTTAGGTTTTATGTTACTGCCAGTCACCATGGTACCTATGACTAGCATGCTTTTACTAAAATGCAATATATTCTATTAAAAAGATAAATAAAGGGGAATCCCTTCCCTATTGGACACGCAGAGACAAACTCTCTATTAGTGTAGTTCAGGTAAATACAAGAGAGCTTGCACTAATTTACACCTTATGACAATTTACCTTTCCCACTGCTGCTGAACACAGAAGAAACAAACCAAATCCTCTTCAAGACCAACACTCCACAAACTACAAAGCTCTTTATCAAACGGTGCACACACTACTATATATGAAACTACAAATTTTCCACCAAACTTAACTGCTGTTAGAGGTAAAATCAGTTTTCTGATAATTTCTTCACCTAGGACTGGGCCAAACCTGGTAAAAGACTGGAGCTGATATGACTCCTTGTGAAAATTGCTTACTAGCTTCTGCAGAGCTGCATTTCCATAGTGGACTTGCAGAAATAGGGCTGAATACCAAAAATGGCTTTGGCAGCTACCTGAAGAAGAAGAGTATTTTTCCAGTGCTACATGAAATTTTTGCTGGATCAACAATTAGCAGAGTTGTTTGTTAACTAACAGCACCTGCTACGAAGCATTAAAGGCAAAAGACAAGTGCAGTGATTACACAATGATGTAATTCCCTATTTGCAAACATTTTTCAAGAAAAACAAGGTTTTAAGGTTGTATGTAAAGACAGCATTATTGTATGTAAAGACTGGTATTAATCGACATCAAAAAAAAGATTCACATTCCAGCATAGAGGAGAAGCATGACGATGTGTTTCACTTAGACCATAATCTAGTTGAAAAAAATAAGGTATGTGGCTGGTCAAAGTTTCCTTTTGCATAAGAAAGTAATGCCTGTAAAAAAAACATCGCCACAACTCTTCTCCAGTGCCTAATCTTGAAAGTAAGACAGTTATCTTTGAGTTATCATATGATATCAGAGAAGGTAATTATTATTAGAATATGGATAATTTTATATGAAACAGGAATCTTACTGTAGCCCTGTACACTTCAGACATTTTAATGCATGTGATGGCCGTTTTCAATAGTTCATCTTTAAATTCACAAAATTAAATTTAATTTGGCAGACCAGTTGAATTTTCCGCTTCAGGCTCAGCAGCTGCACCAGAAGGATAACAATGTCTGCATGTTTAATAGGTGTTGTGAGGATCAACTCATTTATGGTGAAGAGATGCTCAGACTATGGTGATAGCAGCCAGCCAGCCATGGAGAAAGACAGGTATTACGCAATCCATCTTTTTATTATTAAATCAAAATGTTCATCTCCTTACATACGAAGTGACCATCATCAGTGTAAGGGTATGTGAAATCATGACCCAACAGAGCTACAAATTAAAAGTAGTATTTGTTGCCTTTATCTTTATAAAGGTTGTTAATTAAGGCTTGACACAAATTATCTCCACAATTAATGTTGTCAGTTTCTTGACATTGATCCTGACCTAAGCTGCTAGGCACTCTGGTAGCAAACACAATTACCCTGCACACACAGTTGTGCTTATTAACACGAGGGCAACTTTGATTGAGAACTGACAACTATTTTCAATCTCCCTTAACAACAGCAGTGCAGAGTCCAACAAAAACTCTCTGCAGCACACTTCATTAAGCACAGCAACAATCTATATGGGAACCTTCCAGAGCAATTAAATCTGCCAAAAAAATCAGATGTAACAGGTTACCAACTATGATATCACAGCCTTTCAGCAATTTTGAATCCCTACTTGGTCACGTTTCTATAACGCTGCAATTAAAATAACAGACGTCTAACTGAAATAACACCAGTAAAACTCGGTTAAAATCAGCACTTTGTATTTCTGGACTTGAACTCTCCTGTGGATAGCATCAAAATTGCAGCAACGTTGGCTGTTTTGTTTGCTTCAGCTCGTTTATCTACCAGTCCCTACTCAGATATTTGTGCTGGCACTGAGCGCTGATTGATACCTTGTGAAGGAAAAAAAAAAAAATCACAGCAGCAGATTTCCGTAATCTGGATTTAGGGAGAGCACCACAAGCCTTGTCCTCCAAGGCCTGAGGGCTCCCACCCTCGGCGCCTTGTTATGCACTTCTTGCTGGGACTCCTGAGAAGCTCAAGTGCCAGCTATTGAACTACTGCAAATTACACTCTAATATACGGCAGAAAATTGAATTTATTGCTCGATCACCTTAAATACACTGAGCTTTTAATGTGTTTGTTTCAAGGAGTTCAAAGCCACAGCAGTTGGGCTGCTCCTCACACCACCAGCCAAGCTGTTCCCTCAGGGGGCACAGGAACTTCTGAAATAGTTTACCACTATCCAGAAAGAAGCTGTCCTTTTACGCATATTGAGCCTCCATAAATCATATTTATAACACGACATTAAAATAACTCACTTGGATTAGAACATTTGCATGGCTTTGCACGAGCGTAAGACATTTCTCTTTTGCACCCCACATCATCTTTTGCAAGTTTGAGTACAATTCTGAAGTAGTGAACGGAATTAACTAATTCATGTCTCATCATACTATGGAATTATCTGACTGTTTTAATTGTGCTGTTCTAAACTCTGTGCTGTGCTTTCAGGACAGGTAATACTTTTCCTCTACACTCAAATAAAATGTCTGACAAAATGTTTTTGAAATAAGTAGTTCAGGACCCTTCTTTCCACAGCTACTGAGAGCAATTCTTACATAAAGACATTTTTATGGACACAAATTCTCTAATTAAGACACGAACATGAAGATAAGACTTCACCTTCTTTAAAGGTAAAGTGAGAGCTAATGGGATGTCTGCAGCCCAAGTACAGCAGGCTCAGCGTGTGGACCTACTATGGACACATGATATGAAGATACATGAAGAATTCAGGCTTCAATGTATTTCTGTTTCCAGACCCTCTATTTGGGGTGTATGGAAGTTCCCATAGATCATAACTCAGCTTACGATTGAGCTTTATCATATGCTTGAAATACGAAAAAGTTTCTGAAATCAGAATAAAAATTTTGAAAAATCATATCCTATCATATCCTTTGTCAGCATTCACAGCAAGTGTGAATAAAGCAACAAAGAATTCAGAAAACATTAAACATGCTGAGACACTTCTTCCAAATGCCTTGCTCACCTATAAATGAAGACACACGGAAAGACTCCTGAAAAATCACGGTAACTTTTTAGTCGCAAAGACTTGTTTTGTAGCAATGAAATCTGGAAAATGATACAGCCACAAGTGTTCAAATGGAACTCTTTCATCTGACACTCAGAAATGCAGGTTGAGAACAGAGTAAACAATGTGGCCTGGCAGGTGCCCATGCACTTTGGGATACTGCACACACACCATGGTAAGAGTTAGTGCAGAGCCCCTATGTATTACTGGTCTAGTGACATCAAGTTTCAGTGGGGTATGGGACTGGACTCATTCCTAGTTATGAATTCTGAAGTCATTCTTTCCATACCAAATCATACACTCAGAAAATTCCTAAAGGAGATAGGGGGGAAAAAAAAAATAAATAAAAAAACAGATTCACCCTTTATTGACCCCACGTCCCACTTTGCAATATTCACTGTGTCCCACTGATTTATCAGGATCTGCTATATATTCTAGTAAACAGGCCATAAACTGGTTCACACTCAATAATGGGGAAGGCTCTTGTCCTGGTAAAAGTGAACAAATAGGCAAATGTTGCATGTAATCTCAAGCCTTATACTGTATAGATACATTACAAGTTACATGAGTTATTATTCTTATCTCGATTCCTCTAGGAGTTAATATACTAAAAAACCCTGGTTTTATATATATATGTATACATAATATTTAATAGAAAAGCTTTTTGTACTCATTTGTTTATTAAAAAGAATTTGCAAAGCACACTCATTTACAGCACTCACTGCTAATTTACTCATTAATCACAATTTGTGACATCGGTTAGACTGATCATTGTTATAAGCAATTGTTTTGCCTTAATTCTAACCTGCACTTACAGTGGCACTGCAAATTGGCTATTTAAAAAAGTTAATTAGCTTTTTATTTCTGTAAGGATGAGCGACAATTTGTATTCATGAAATCTGCATAAAGAAATCTCAAAGTTACCAACTGGTAAGGTCCTAAAGGCTCTTCTCTGTCATAGATTCATAGATTCATAGATTCATAGATTTCTAGGTTGGAAAAGACCTTAGAGATCATCGAGTCCAACCATCCCTAATCCCCATTAAACCATATCCTCAAGTAGCTCATCCACCCTATTCTTAAACACATCCAGGGATGGGGACTCAACCACTTCCCTGGGCAGCCTATTCCAGTGGCTGACAACCCTTTCAGAGAAGAAATACTTCCTAACATCCAACCTGAATCTCCCCTGACTAAGCTTATGCCCATTTCCTCTTGTTCTATCTCCCATCACTAATGTAAAGAGCCCTTCCCCTAACTCCCCACCATATTTTCTCAAGTATTTATAGGCCGTAATCAGGTCTCCCCTCAGCCTCCTCTTCTCCAGGCTAAACAGCCCCAACTCCCTCAGCCGCTCCTCATAAGTTTTATTTTCCAGCCCCTTGATCAGTTTAGTCGCCCTTCTTTGGACTCGCTCCAGGAGCTCAATATCTCTCTTAAAGCGAGGGGCCCAAAACTGGACACAATATTCCAGGTGCGGCCTCACCAGTGCCGAGTACAGGGGCAGGATCACTTCCCTGCTCCTGCTGGTCACACTATTCTTGATACACGCCAGTATCCCATTGGCCTTTTTGGCCACCTGGGCACACTGCTGGCTCATATCAAGCCGGTAGTCAACCAACACCCCCAGGTCCTTTTCCGCCAGGCAGCTCTCCAGCCACTCCTCCCCGAGCCTATAGCGATGCTTGGGGTTTTTATACCCCAAGTGAAGGACTCTGCACTTGGCCTTATTAAAGCTCATGCCATTGGCCTCAGCCCAACGATCCAGTCTGTTCAAATCCCTCTGAAGGGCCTCCCTACCCTCAAGCAGATCAACACAGCCTCCCAGCTTGGTGTCGTCCGCAAATTTACTGAGGGTACATTCAATCCCCTCATCCAGGTCATTGATAAAGATGTTAAACAGAACTGGACCCAGCACTGAGCCCTGGGGAACCCCACTGGTGACCGGCCTCCAGCCGGATTTAGCCCCATTTACCACCACTCTTTGGGCCCGGCCATCCAGCCAGTTTTTAACCCAAAGGAGGGTGTGCCTATCCAGGCCAGCAGTTACCAGTTTCTCCACCAGAACACTATGAGAAACTGTCAGTCACAAGCTGGTGAAATTTTCCTGTTTCTCACTGTAAACATCTTAAAACTGCATCATTCTTACATCCTTCAGCAAGAGGAACAGCAAAAATGGAATCTTCAAATGCTGTCATACTCTGAGCAGCCTAATAGTTTTATTATCCTGTGAATTAAAATTACTAATTTTTCAACTTTGAACTACTAAATGTAATCCAGCTATGCCAACTAATTCCAGCTGAAGACCTTGATCCATTTGGTTCACAAAAATTATTTGCAGGTGCAAACACAGGTTTCACAAAATCCTGAGTGAAGGAAACTAAGCTATTTCACTTCGCAGGCATCCCAACATCCTTTTAAAAACCCAGCCCTTGCAATGATGCTCATAAAATCTTTATAATTTAATCAAAACATTTATCTCTCCACCTTCTTTCTGCTACTTGTATTCTTCTAAAAACAAATGCACTTAGAAGAAACAATTCTTCTAAAAAATGTCTGGTTTTTTGAGGGGGTGGTTGGTTGGGGTTTTTTTCTCCAATTTAGCAGTCATCTCCAGTTCCCCAGCCTCCAATCAGCCAGAGCATACCCACCCTACAAACTTAATAAGCTGCTCAAAAAAAGATAATCACTTCCTGATCTCGCAAGGAAAATATTAAAAGTCAAGACTGTCTTTACGTTTTCAAATTTTCTGCAATGCACAGTGTCAGGTTACTTTGGCTGACCACTGGGTTGATTCTTCCCTGAAACATGAAATCAAATGACATACTTACAAGTATGGCCTTACAGGTAGAATAGGTAGGTTACATTTTCAAAAAGGTCTAATGTTAAAATAGCACATTCCTAATTTGTACCTCTAGGCTGTGCAAACCTTGGTACCAGCTCATTTCATTATGGATTATGTATGCTTTTTTAGAGACAGACATTATCTGAGCCCTGGGGACATGGGAGGAATACAAAGCAACACAGCAGCAGACATTTATTTGGCAACTAACATCATCCTCCCTCACTCCTATACTCATCTACAGTTTTTAATAACAAGAAGAAGGAAAAAGGTTTCTACAAATATGAAGAGCCTATGTGAAAAACCTGTGAAAAAGCCTTTTATTACTACTACAGACCAATACGTTTATACCTGAAATAGGACGAGGCTGAAGAATTTATTGCCGTGCTTTTTCTATTAAAATTGTTGCAGGCAACCGGGTAACAATTTCACTTGGTTTTATGACAAGTTATTAGGACATTTACAGTAAAACTGAGACCAGCCTCGGCAGAATGCTGTCTCTCCAAGCCTGACGAGAAGCCAGGGCTGATGGGCCACTGGAGTCAGCCTCCTCCACGGTCAGAACAAAGGAGAAGGCTCCCAAAACCAGACCTACTCCCATCCCCGTCTCCTCTTGCCTTCAACCCCCAGTTGTGTACACAGCTTCACCTGCCAGTGCTGCACGTCTGCTACCTTCACTGCAAACTTCAACATCCTTTTAAATACCACTACAGAAAATAAAAGTTTTACACATTTGTTTCTAAATATCCCCTAATTTACCCTAGTGCCTCTTCAGTTGTTTTCACACGAAAATTCTGGTTAACGCTAGTTTAAGAAAAGAGAATCAGGATGCTTGGTCCTCGTATTTGATTAATCTGAGCACTGAAAGATGAGTGTGTAGCACTCCATGCATAAGTGCACAGCAGGGCAAGAATTCTCTTTCTCTTTCCCACGCCTGTAGGAATTCCAATACTGCAAACGCAATCCAGCTGCACGTATGCCCCCATACACCAGCACATGTGCTCAAACGCACAACACAAAACCAAACAGGTATCAGCTTGTGCGTGTACATCGTGTTTGTCACATACAGTATATGTAAAATCAGGGTGGGGCTTAATCTACCTGAGTTAGAAAGAGGAACTTGCTAGTTAATCCAGTACTAAGCCTTCTTCCAGCAGCAAATGAAAAGCATAAAGCCTCTTGGATCTAAAAGGTTAGTGACGTGCACTGCTTCATCCCCCAGGAACATTACATAACCTTGTCATATTCACTAATTTAATGAAAGAAAATTCTGCTTCAAAGCTCTCTACGGCTTCTTTTTCAAATTTTAATGTCTGCAGACTGCATATGAATTATTTGGTAACTGAGAGCTGACATTCCTTTCCAACATGTAAAGTAGAAGCAGTGCATCTTAAAACACCAGGCGAGCTGATCTCCTTCCAGAGGAGTTTTGCCCTAAGAGAAAAGAGGGAATAACGAGATCCTACAGGTAAGAGTTTCAATTAGTGACTGAGAGTACCCAGATCACGACTAGAGAGATGGCCTTTATTGGTGTTTCAGTCTTACTAAAACCCTCAAAATACAGGTACCAAAACCAGCAAGAATAAAACTGGGGCACTGTAACAACCGAGCGAAGCTTCCACTCATTTTTTATTTATCTAAACACAACAAAATGCATGCTTGGCCACTTATACAGAGGGCAGATTGCTGACCAGCGACTGTGAAAGCAAAATAACCTATCAAATAACCTACCTTTGACTGACTCAAAGAGAAAAGAAACCATCAAACTCTACATACCAAACGTTCATGTTGGATAAAGCACCCGTGTTCTCAAGGCAAGCAAATTCTCCTAACTCCTCTTTAAGGAGAAGAGAAATTAATAAGTTTCTGCCTAAGAACAGACCACGTGATTTACTTGTGATCTAAGTATCACCCTTCTTTTCCAACTCCGGAGGCAAGGTGCCTTGTTACCAACACCCTAACTGGTCAGCACATCAAAGGGGAGAAGCATTCTGATACAATCTGCTACTATGCTAGGTGAAAGCGACCTAAGATGCTGCTATTTGTACAACATGCCTGTGTAGGTGAAATGCCTTAATGGTATCCACTTACCGTAAAATCACCCCTAGCTCAAGCCAGCAGAAGGTAAAGGCAAGAAAATATTATAGAACTCAAAATGCATATGTTATTAAAGTTTATAAGGACATGGGTGATAGAAAATCTAAGTCGTTCAATCTTTCTGTTGCAGCTACCAAAACCAGAAGACCTTCCTTGTCCACTTCTGTTTCCAGATAAGGTGAGGAGGCTTAGCTTAGGGACCAAGCCCTTGGCCAAATACGAGTCCCCAGCCTTCATCCCTGACAGATGAGGAACACACCAAACCTGTTCCTAGGGTGTATGAAGAAGACTTTTAGGTTCATCAAACCTGCCTCAAATACAATAACTGACCGTCAATGTAGTGACAAGGTGATTTATATCTTCTCCTCTTTCGAAGGATTCAAATGAATCCTGTCCTGTCCTGGTGGTAAACACGCAGTTTCACACCTATTTCTTTGTTGGGTTAAATTATTAAACTGCCAAGGGTCAGACTGGTGTTACTCGGGACAAATGTGTCCGTGCACATAATGAAATCTTACAGTCCATGTGAGAACACATACAGTTTGGGGCATTAAGGGGTTTAAGATGACTTTATACTCGCAAATCAGTATTAAGAGATGGCTTGACCTGACATAAACGTGATTTACTGGGTTAAACTGGTAAATAAAAAGACTGTATCACTAAGCTTGCTATGAAATAAAAAAATACTAGTTAGTAGAGACTCACAAATCTTTCTTTCCTTCTTACTAGGTTAGAACTACTTCATGCCAGAACTTGATAAACACTTCTCTATTAGTTGTAAAACATTTGCCTACAACTATCGATGATATGAAACCTAAAGTAGATGTCCAGCCAAGCAGAGAGAATATACGTTCCTTTTACCAGCAATGGTGTGAGAGCTACTCAACACAGCCCAGCTTCAGCTGTACTAAAAGACAGGTTAGTGTGGCCTCTAAGATAATACATTACTGATGCACAAGCAGACACCCACAAACTAGGTCAGAAAACATATCATCACATAGAGGGGCAAACTTCTAATTATTGTAAGTCTGTTTCTGGTTTAATTCTGATATGTGACAGCACTTCCTACAATGATGTTCTGCAATCTATTGCTCAAAATCAGTGGAGAGTACAATTATTTGACACCTCGTATGTCGCTGTAGCGTTGCACTTGCTTTTAGAAGGATCTTGCACGGTTATTCATGCTACTTAGGTGATTTTAATTGAATTTTCGGTTATTAAACATACACCTAAATAGATAATCCTGGCTGACAGTGTTGTGTCTAGGTTACATCTATCTCATCTATATCTCACCAATGACATCTTCCGTTCTGCTCTCTTTAACTTAAATTTACTCTTAAAAAAAAGAGATACCAAGAAATCACACCACCACACGGAACTGACATTCAGTCAAGGGCCCGCTATTTAAAGGGGGACATGATGACAAATTTAGGGTGGAAGAGGGGTAAGAGTCTTCTGTGTGGCCAGATACCTTTCTGTAAGAGGAAATAACATTCTCCAGTGACTTTTGCCACTGAATACAAAGCTTTTCTATTACTCAGTTGAAGAAGACAGAAATTATTCAGTTTCATTCATACAAGTTATTTATAGCATCAAAATTAAAAGCACTGCCAAGTGACTTTTATTCATGTGGTACATACACACTGTGAAGAGCTTCACTTTTGTTTGGTCACCTGCCCTAGAAGGAACTCCCATCAAATACCACAATTCTGCTTCATCCTCGTTTGAGAAAATCAACGGTGGCCCAGCCAGCGGGATGCTTATTCCATTCTTACTCTGCTCTCATGTGTCACCTTTGTCTTATGCTCTTCTTGCTCGGCCCACAGCTGTTCTGAGACCAAGCTAAACAGACCAAACTGGAACTGTTCAGAGTAGTTCAGGTGTATGGTCCCCAGAGAGTCAGTGAAGGCAATAAAGAACCGACAAGGTTAATCCACCTGGGCTTTATGTCACGCCGTATCTGTGGAGTGATTATATCTTCACAGTGAAGAAGCCCTCAGAAATTGGGACCGTGACTGCACCACTGAAATACTGATGTGCAGACATGGTCTTAGCAATTTTCAAGTTAGTGATCTGACACTAAGTACTTGCAATAAATTCTATGATTTCCTCCAATCTACTGGTTTTAAGACATGCTTGATGTTTTAGAAGATGACAAAATACAAGATTGCAAGAGTTTTGTAGGAAACAATGAAGCCTTCTTTCTTAAAAAAACTAATTTACATTTGTCCTGTCATAAGAGTTTCACTCTGAAAGCTCCGTCGTAAATGGAAAGTGCAATTCATGCCCGTCTTTAAAATAAAAATTACCAAAACATAACTACCAATAAGGATTGCACTCTCTGTTTCTCTTTCACAGTCAAATACGTTCTTCCCAATTATTATAAAACCCAAAAGTAGCATCAGTCCTAGCCACGGTTCCCTTCTCAGTTCATATCTAAGTAGCAGCAAGATTAAGAAAGCAAATTCACTGAAGATTGGACTCAGGAGATAAAACTGGAAGCAAAAAAGCACTGGAAGTGACAGTTGGCTACTGGACAGAAGAGAGGGCCAAGAGCCAAAACTTTGTAATTCTAATCCCATCTCTGCTAATTGCTTGTTCTTTAGCTTCAGGCAAGTTACTTAACCTTCATGTCTCGATTTCCTGACTTGCAAGATTATGCTACTTACATATGTCGCAAAACATTGGAGTATTACAGTGGTTACTGCAACTGTATTTCCAAAATTTGCATGGAGGTTTGTGCTCATGCACTGAACGAGAGGGATGAAAAACGTTCCAGTTTAAGCCCTATCTACTTACAACAAGGATGACACTTCTATTAGGGTGAAGGAACGAAAAACAAACAAAGTACACTCAAATCTTCAGAGCGTCCGTGAAAACTGGTAGCTATTTGGCAAAGTTATTAGCCTTTGAAAACTGCAGTCCTCTGCATATCAGTATTGCAAAATGTTGGTTTAATTAACACTCTTTTCTCTAAGGAAATCAGCTTACATTGCACAAGTGTACTGAATAAGAACTGCTCATTTTGACACTGAGAGGTATGTACTGAAAAGGGTTATCTTCTATGAAATTATAATTTCTTTTTTTCCACAAAATATCTTGCCCTGCATCATAATTCAAACTCAAAGGTGTATAATTAATATTGTGTGTGTCCATTTAAATAATAGAATTGAATGTTTTAATTACACGGCCATGTTAATTACAATATTCACTTAAAACACTCATTTATATAACACTAAATATCTATGGATTTGTTTACATCTAAGTGACATGCATGCTCAGAAATTAGAAATCTAGGAAAACTGTATTTACACATCAGGCTTCAGCAGCCTCTTGAAAGAATATTTTAAAATGACTGAATGTTTCTTGAAGGCAATTGAGAACCTGCCTACGAACTCAGACTTCTGTATGTCTGAATCTCAATGGCACGTTCGAAACATAGAAAATGTCTAGTGATTGATCATTGTACTGCATCATCAAAGTGACAATCTGCTCATAGGAATCATACAAAACTACAGCAAAATTGGCATTGTTGCAAAACTTCTTGATTTTTCTCCAATTTTTCCTTCTGGATATAAGAATACAACGTGAAATAAATTTCTCACAAAAAAAAAAAAAAGCCCTGAAACTATTGACACAAATTCCTAAGAGACCAGAATACTGAAGCTGAGGATGCAAAGAATATTGCAGGTCACCAAAAAAAAACCACAAAATAGCTGACCTCAAATATCCAAACATAAGGGGAATTGGGCTGTGGAAAGACAGGAATAAAAAACAAGCTGATAACATGGGTTATTTCGTGAAAAAAGTGCTGAAAAGCAAAAGAGAAGCAGAAATTGCTGGTCAAACAATGCAGAGAGATAACACAAACCAAGATGAATTCCTGGTCTACCTAAGCTTTAAGTAAAAAATTAATTAAAAATAAGATGTTTACATATCAACATATAGCTAGTCAGTCACATAAGTTTATTAATAATGAAAAACGTTTGAAAGCTTTGGCTTTAGCATGTGTAAAAGTTGCTTGCTCCCAAGGGCTGTCTGGAAAGTTGTAATTTACTCTTTGTGTTCCTTAACATGCAATGCACCATACAGAATAATAGTAAAACCTCTTGAATGAATTACTGTATTGTTCATAAATCACAAGAATCAATTACGATGTGTATTGTTCCTTCACTGAATGCCTTTTGAAAAGCAGCTTCTGGCGGTTCAATAATTTTTGCATATCACTGTGTCAAAAGCTGGCACACACAACTGGAAAAAATTCTAATTAGAGTTAGAAATAAATATTTAGAAGTTATACTTTCATGCTTCCATTTCTAATAACAAACTTCTTTCTCAAAGTAGACAGCTTTCAAAAAAAGTCCAGGCAAAAATAAAGTCCTTGAAGTTTTGTTTTAATCATTCTTAGCAGTGCTCTTCACTGTAATAACACAATAAAATGCAATATAGGGTACTAAAGCAAAAGGGAAGTGGGGAGATGAAAGAATATAAAATTATTACTAATAGAGATGGAAATCAGCTAGGAAAAGCTCATTGGAGTACTAGATGTACTTTTTTTAATGTGTTTCACCTTAACCCCAGCAACTCGGTTAACGATGAAGAATACAAGGTTTAAATATCTGTGGGCTTTCTCCGTGCTCAATAGGCAGTAGTATGGTATGTTCACATGCACGTCGTCCATGTGTACCAGAGAGCCTAACACCAGCAGACAGGACAGGTCTCTTGCTGTGGTTATTTCACCAGCTCTGCACTGGCATATTCTGCTGGGCAGAGTTAAAAGAAGTAAATAGTTCTCACTCTTCCCAAAACAGGAGCTCGTGTTGGTCGAGGCAACCTGTGACACTCCACTTGATATCAGAAGCTAGAAACATTATGAACTGATCCTATCTTTTCTGTTTACTCTGAAAGCTCGGAAAACTTATTTGGTGCACTGGCTTCTCCGCTCTTGTCCCCTGCTACTGGGACAAGAGTAGAAGGATCTTGTCCCTCTCAACAGACTAACAGCTATGTGCAGGTATATGTAGATGCTAAGAATGAAGAAATGAATATAGTGTATACAGGATCGGTTTGTTCTTAGATTATTTTATGTTATAAAATCAGAAGGAAGAAAAATTAGGAAAATCGAAATCCGAGGCTGGTTAACTTTAAAAATAAACACTTCACTTTCCATAATTAAGAACTGCTGTTACTTCAAGAAAATTATCACGCTTTGAGAATAAGGTTACAAATTCCCAGTCATTAAAAACAACAACAAAAACGAATACACAATGCCTGACTATATGACTTACCACGGCAAATAAAATGCAAACCTAAGAATGCTTTTGCTCTCCAGTGCATAAGGCTAACCTACACGTGTGCGTATTTATAGCTCGGGAAAAAAATCCCAACGCTTCCAAGTGTGTCAAAAGCATCCCTCACCTTTGAGTTTATCCATACTGCAGTCACTCCTGTAATTACAGCCACATACACATGTCCCAGTCAGTTTTAATTTAGATAATTTGGGCAGGGCAGCACAGTTAACTGTCAGCCACAGATCCCACAAGTAGGTACCAAAGTAACTACACGGACACTGCGGAGTGGTTGGGACTCACAGAGGCACCCAGGCTACCCTGTCTGCCTCCTGTTTAAGGCAGCCAACACACGTCCACAGTCGCAGCAACTCCAGAACCAACAGAAGCATTGACACCAAACTTTTCACCTTCCTTATCACTTCTCACAAAAAAAAAAAAACAAACCCGCATCAATCCATACCGCGCCACGCACACTGAATCCCCTTGGTCCTGCAATCCATTACAAAGACCTTTTTTGCCTCGTTACTACCAAAATGAGATTTTGTGTATGTGTGTAAAGCTTCCCCTACTGGTAACCTCCAAGTTCAGATTTCCTGTAACACTTGAATGTCAAATTTATTTCACAGCCCACCAGATCTCTTTATACTATGTGGAACTGAATTCTTTATCCAATTCCCATCTTGAGCCTCCTCTGTTCCTCCAGATCTGAGGATCTAAGTCCTTTCTGATGGAAGTCAGGACTTATTTCTTAAGCTTTCTGAGATCGTGTTCTAGTGAATATTTCCACCCTGCCCTCAATTTCTTTCTTATCTTGTTTACAGGTGATTCCTTCGCACCACAGCAAAGGAGTACAAGATTAGTCCAACAACTAAAGCACTGCACTGTTAAAAAGTGGTATGGCTATGACCAAGTAATTTTAATTGCCAAACATCACAAACTGATTAAAATATTGGATCTTGCACTGTGGAGCCAGAGCCAACAGTCCTCATCATTGTTATATGAAAATATTCATCCTCTTCCTCACATACTGCTTCACTGTGACCTTTCAGGACTGACTAAATTAACCTCTTTTCTAAAAGAAATCAAAATCCGTGAATGGATCTCATCAGGTCCCATGGACTTGTGCACCTTCAAGTTCCTCAGATGTTCCCGAACCTGCTCTTCAAGTACAGTGGGCGGTGGTTCATCCTCACAGTCCCTGCTAGTTCTTTCCACAGCTTGGGTGGTAATGTCCAGACATTTACTGCTAGGAGCAGCTAACTTCCTCCCAAGATCAGATGAACGTGTGAAAAGAACACAACAGAGCTGAATGCTTAATTAAGTGGCTGATACCAAAACTGGACATGCAGAGTAGTGAAAGAAATGCAGCCCTGGGTATTTCACGCAGGTGATTAAATCTGCTGCAGGTTTGTCTTTCTGTTTTTAACTGGTTTTCCATGGGTGAAGCAATTAGAATTTTACAAGACTGTGGGCCATGCACTAAGATATGTTTTGCTGTGGACCACAACAGGTGAAATCCTGGTGCCACAGAAACCAGTGGCATCCCTAAACTGGGCCAGCTTTTTGCCCACGTTGCTAGATTTTCTATGACTGTACATAACTCCAGTACTAGTACTGCTTTTCAGGACAAACACTTACAGAACTTTCTAAAGATTTCTACAGTTATGCCAATAAAACGAAGGTTGTGCAAGATACAGCACAATGAACACAAATGCACATTTACATTTATACATTTTACAAGCAGAAATTTTGGAAGAACTTTTTTTTTTATTATTATTAACTGTTATATTGCTGTAAACCTTGACTAGAGATGCACCTAGATTTCCAATGCAACTAGGTTTCTGCTAAGAGATTACTCCTCTTAGGCAATCTTTGAAGACTGGACTGTTTTGACAATAATTTTGTTCTATTTTGTGACAAAATCACCTCCATCATCAGTTGATATTCTGTTTCATTCAAGAGGTTTTACACATTAGATATTAGACACATTATTAGACACATTAGACGTTATAGCGGTCTTCCAGTACCTCAAGGGGGCCTACAAGAAAGATGGGGAGAGGCTGTTCAGGAGGGCCTGTTGTGATAGGACAAGGGGTAATGGTTTTAAAATAGAGGGAGGTAGGTTCAGGTTGGATATTAGGAAAAAATTTTTTACCATGAGAGTTGTAGAACACTGGAACAGGTTGCCCAGAGAGGTGGTGGATGCTCCATCCCTGGAGACGTTCAAGGCCAGGTTGGACGAGGCCCTGAGCAACCTGATCTAGTTGGAGATATCCCTGTTCCTTGCAGGGGGGTTGGACTAGATGACCTTTGAAGGTCCCTTCCAGCCCTAACCATTCTATGATTCTATAATTCTATGATTAGATATGTCTCTAATTAGGTAAAATATTTTCCCTCTCTTCAAAACAAGAGAATATTCATACTATGTACAAGAAAGATGTTTTCTTAAACGAGCTGGCTAATTTCTTGTAGGCTGATCAAAACTCAGTAATTTCAGCGACACTGCTCAAACTCCCAGAAATTTAAGATATGGCCCGTTATTTTTGGATTTAAGTTGAGCAGTCAGCAGCACACATATGCAGCACTGTGATCAGGTACTAATTACACAGCTTCCAACAGTAACAGAAGTTTGCAAGCCTACTTCATGATGCACTAAATCAGCTCTTACTGCACAGAAGTTGAACAGCTATAATCTGGTACTATTCATACTTTTGCTCCAGCAAAGTCTTACCATACCAAGTAACTGCAACAAAGTCTTATTAGTCATCTAGCAGTTACCATAGCACACACAAAAAAAAGAGAATACAGAATACATTCCACAGGCTGTCAACTAACTGGTCCGGGTGACAGGCACTCACAAGACACTGCACAAAAAACTGATAAACATGAGAGTTCTTACACTGAAGTTCTTACCTAGCTTCCTATGAGACAGAAACAAACCTATATTGCAAACAAAGTGATTCGTTTTGTGCTTAATTTGAGCCTTGCAGATAAAATTTAAAAAAAAAAAAAGTTACAAGATTGTGCCAAAAAATTGCTTCAACAGTACTCAAAAATTAATTTACAAAAATTCGGGACTGGATATTGCTTTTGCTTGGCCACTAAGAACACAAAATATTCTGGAAGTATGTGCATTTCAACAAGTAGAAAAAAGATGCCTATTTATTCTAATCTTGCTACTTATTTAATTATTCTTATTTGCTTAATTAGTCTTAATTACTGTTATTTACAATTCATTTCTAGCTCTATATTCAAAATGAAACAATTATCAGGAGAAAAAAGAGGTATACAAATGTCAAATATCAGTGTAGTTTACTGAGTTCAGCTTTTTTAGATGGTAAGATCCTGGTGAGAGGGCAGAGCTGGTTTTCAGTAATGAAAGGAAATGCATCATTATGTTTTTTCACAGTTGGTAAACGTAGGTCTGATCCTACAGCATTAAAAATTTACACTGAAGTGGGAATTCTCACGGCCTGCAGTGAAAGCATTCCCTGTGAAGTGATGCCAAGTGCATCTTTGTGCGTCCTTATATCAAAAATCTCCACACCTATTGAGTGTAACACTTTGCAACATTTCATATTGCCTCTGTTTCATGATAATATAAAATATCCAGATTACTTTGGCAGTGGCCCTTAGTTTCTCTATTTACTGACTGATATTATCAATCAGGGCCTGATTCTCTTCCCAGTAAATCTCACAGAAATTAGGAAAAAACTCAGCGAAATAAGGCGAATAAGTGGGTAAATAGTGATGGAGGAGAATCGATGTCTGAAGATTTTTTTAATAAACAGTTTATTTTTCCTTCAGGCTGCAAAAGCCCAAACAAATAAGCTATTGTAACTTTGTCACTACTGCTCTGTAGATGTTTTAGTATGTTTGTGAAAGTTAATTATGAAATAAGGTACACTGTAGCTATTACTGACAAAAAAACGTACAAGTGTGTTTATTAATTCAAAGTGTTCTATTAAAATAAAGTGTGTTAAGTACACAGCAGATTTACTATTATCTTCTAATTATTTGTTTCACAATCATTTCGGTGTTTTTAAGTACCTTCCCCCGCCCCCCTCCCCCCACAAAAAAATGTATATTAATGCATTTAGCACTACTAGCACATACAGTCAGTGCATTTAATAGTATTGCTTTATTTTCATGTATGCAAAACAGTAGAACAAATAATACAAGTGGTGTATTTTCTGATGTGGACATTCAGATTCTTCCATTTTTATCTTATTTACACTATATGACAGAAGAGCCCACAATGTAAATATTATGCATACATATTTTTATCTTAAAAACACATAGATATTACAGATAAAAAAAATTACGAAATATCAGATTTGAGGATGTTTTGAATACATTTAGTTCTGATTATCCTTAGGTATGTTATGAAGGGCACTGTTAAATTATCTTTATATTTACGTTCATGTTTATTTAGAGTTATATTTTAATTTGCACTGAAAGTGCCTTACGTCAACATCATCTCCCCTCACACAATGCAGCTGGTGTTTGTATGCTGCCACTTGTAAAGTGAAAGTGAAAGTGAACACCCACATTTCTGACCATGGGAAAGGAAAAACCAAAGACTAACGAGATGTCTCAAAAGAAGACAATGATTATTTTCATTCATGATGGTGCACAAAAGAGGCCCAGTTGCAAGCATGGGGAAAGGTCAATCACAAATTCAAATAGCAGTTGAAATGTATGCTATTTTTAAATGTTTCAGAGTAAACTGAAAGCTCAGCTCTAATACTGTAAGTACCAACGCAGTAGTGAAAATTCAACAACAATTAGATCTGATATCTAGGTGGAATGTGGCAATGAGCAACAAACTTCTAGAATTGACTTATTTAGTTCACCAAATCTTGCACTCTCTCCAATGAATTCTACCTGAAGAACTAAAGAAAACTTTTTACCCAGGTAAAATCGTGTTTCAAAAAGACTATGATTGCAATAAATCTCGAATTCAACACAAAGAAAATTACATTATAAAGTGAGGAACTTTTCCAAAGCAAACTTATTTGAAGACCTAACTCCTAATACATACTCATATACATATGAAATAAAATTTCTTAGGGTAGGAATAACTCTGGTTCCTGACTTACTATCCCATCATTAAGAATACAATAATAAACTAGAAAGCAAAATAGAGTTCAACTCAAGAGATAAGAAGTACTACAGAAATTTTCATTCATTCTTTCACTATACTTCCACTATATTTCTCAGAGATCACATTTTGTAATTGCCATATACCCATTTATCATTGTTATTTAGTGTTCGTAGACCATTTAGAACTCTCCTAAAATAGGATCTGACTTTACTATAACCAACAAAACCAGAGAAGAAAATCTTCCTTCAAGAATGTTTATCGTCTTACTCTTCCTCCCTAAAATGTTTACAGTTTAAGATAGGGCATGACAGCTGACTACAGGGCAGACTTAACACAACCCATGGAAAATACAAGAGAGTTTTAGTCAGCACAAATGGCATTAAAATCAAGTCTAACTTTCTAACAATTGCTGAGTTTTCAGCAGAGCAAAAGACAACTGAAGGGAAAATTATGAAGTATCTTTGTGGATAACCGTGGAAAACTAAATTTCTTATCTTTTTGAATAGCCTGCAATGCAGATTTATGCAAAACCGTTAAAGGGTCTCCAGAATAAAAATGCATCAGAAGTCATTACCTGTGCACTCCAGGTTTGGAATCACCAGAGACGATACAGTAGAATGTTCATCAGCTCATCTCACAAGAAACTGCGCAGCTGACTCGCAGGTATTAAAATCGAAGAAGTATTACCAAAAGGTAACCCGTGATTTAACTTTTTAAGAAAAGAGCACATTCCAGCTGAGTGAGAAATTAAGAGTTTACAGTAATGTTTATAAATATATAATATTTATAAATATGTAATATGTAATATGACTGCCATGAGGATGGAGCCAGGCTCTTCTCAGTGGCATCCAATGACAGGACAAGGGGAAATGGATCTCAGCTGGAACACAGGAGGTTCCGCTTAAACATGAGGAAGAACTTCTTCCCAGTAAGGGTACCAGAACACTGGAACAGGCTGCCCAGAGAGGGTGTGGAGTCTCCTTCTCTGGAGATGTTCCAAACCCACCTGGACACGTTCTTGTGTGATCTGATCTAGGTGGTCCTGCTCCGGCAGGGGGATTGGACTAGATGATCCTTCGAGGTCCCTTCCAATCCCTAACATTCTGTGTAACTGTGTGTGTAAATACACCATATGTCTTCAAGCTGTAACCACCAACCCAAAATACTTCCTGAATTAGGAGATTCACCCCAATCTCACGTTGTAGCATAGAAATATTCTTTACTTTCCGTTTTGTCCATTAAGTGTAACAGGCATTTAGTGTCTTGTTTACATTCAGGAAAGACGGCATCGTAACCAGCTGGTAAAATACCCAAAAAGTCAATCTCATACCAGGATCCAAAACACTGATGGATATGCTTTCAATATGGTTTCTTATATGCTAGAAAGTTTCTCTCACATACTCACCACTCTTACATCATACATATCAGTCAGCTTGTCAACATAATTTTTGGGGGTTTGAATCATTCCAGATTCTGCTTGCCAGTGGAATAAACATCTGTAATATGCAGTACAACACTTTGTGTAATCATGAAAGAGGGACAAGCAAGCTAAGCTGCATAATGATAAACGCCATTGGTTGCAAAGGAAACAGGCTTATAACTTGAATTTGGATTTCTTTACATGTGTCAGGCTAGCATTGCACACAGACAGATTGACATGTTTCAGAATGTAATTTTTTTCCCCAAATTTCAACATTTGAAGGATCTCATCAGTGATTATTTTGATGTTTACATATAACTATCGTAGACTTTCACCCTATAACGTTATCACATGACGGCTGTAAAATATTTATTTAAGCCACAGTTAAATTCTAGTGGCAGAAATTAACCTTGTTCATGAAGATTTTACACATTTCAAAAAGGCCCCCAAATGTGACAAATATGTGGTCGATTAGTGACCACTTTCTACTGCCTGCTTAATACCCTGTCCAGTGTCTCCATATTCTATAGCACCGGCGTCTTTCAAGAGCCTCGTAAGCTTTTACTTTCTGCAATTCCCTGATCTGTTCAGTGCACAACTTCCATGAAGAATGGAAGATGCAAAGGGCTTACAGAAAAGAGCCTGGGCTACAAAAAGGCCTAAAGCCTAGCAGACTGCCAAGGAAGAGTCAGAGCAATTACATCACCACGCACGCGTACACGGAAAATGGAAAGCTACAATAACACCTTTGATTCTGGCATTTCCTAGTAAGTGCAAATACAGAAATCTTCGCAAAAGTGGGGGGTGGAGGAATGTTTCTATTAAAAAAGGAATCCCACTGTATAATACATATTTCCACTCATTCCAAGTGATCCACACACTTTTGCTGATGCACAGAAGCAGCAGCAGCAGCATAATGCAACTTGTAGTCACTTAAGTTGGTCTGTCTGTCTGAAAACAGAAGACAGTCAATCATTCTTCCACTGGTTCAGAGGCTGTTTGTTATAAAGCAAAGGAATCCTTGATCCCACGAAACCTAGATTAATTTTCAGGCTGAGCAGAACAAAGTTTTTACCACTGTTCTTGCCTTCGGTTCCTCCTCCGTCTTCTGTTCTTACCTTACTATCTTCGCCAAGGCTGTGTCTCTTCAAAAGTCTTGAACTCAGTTCCACCTTCAAAGCTGACTCCACTCTCTCCTTCGGCACTTACGATGTGGAGCAAACTTTACCTTCAGTTCTTGCCTTGTATCCTTCCTCACTGTTGCCTAGGCCCTTTACTGTGGCACTTTGAATTTTCGACTATCACGCAACATTACTAGTTTTTGCTTATCATTTTGTCTTGTTTCTACACCAGGCACATTCTGCTATCATCTTCTTCCCATTCTGGTATCACAGAACCACAGAATCATGGAATGGTTTGGGTTGGAAGGGACCTCAAAGATCATCTAGTTCCAATCCCCCTGCCATGGGCAGAGACACCTTCCTCTACACCAGGTTGCTCAAAGGCTCATCCAACCTGGCCTTGAACACTTCCAGGGATGGGGCACCTACAACTTCTCTGGGCAGCCTGTTCCAGTGCCTCACCACCCTCAGAGTGAAAAATTTCTTCCTTATAACCAATCTAAATCCACCATCTTTTGGTTTAAAGCCATTGTCCTGACGTGCGGAAACAGACTCTATATCTCGGAGAGCTGCCCAGTAGGTGTGTTTATGGCAGCACTGGGTGCACAGGGATCGCTCCACCACAGACATGCACACCCGCCATAGCAGTTTTTCTTGTATTTATACAGACATACTCATCACCCCCTCCCCAAAAGGGCAGTCTCTCCCAGGAGATCATTGCCATAGCCCTCGCCTCAGGATCTGCCTCAGGCTCCTCCTTGACACGCCTCCTGGTGGTGGTGGGCAGGGGTCTTTGGGATGAAGGCTGTAGGTCTTCCTCGCTGCGTATTTTTCACTTCTTCCCTTGAATGCCTTTTTTGGCTGAGCATGCAGAGCCAAACTGGTTCCCAGCCTGGCCTGTCCTTGAGTGGACACCTGGTTGTCTCCTACTTGTTATTGTTTGAAGACAAATGTTTGTTCTTGTCAGTCCTTATCTCTCCTCTTCGGCTTTTCTTTCTGCCTACGGGTCACGAGTTGCAACCTTGCTAGAGTTTATTTTGTCTTGCTCACCGGCCTTCTTTTCGGGTAGTTGGTGTTTCACAGCAGGGATGAGTGTTTGATAACTTCTAACCTTTCACAGAGCTGTTCCACAGAGCCGTGTATTGAACAGTCTTATGCCAACTTATGCCTATTCTTATACCTGTCCATAGAAATAACACCTAATATAGTTTTATATGGTCTTATGCCTACTCCTATACCTATCCCCCGTCAGTCTCTTGTCCTGTCACTACACACCCTTCTAAAAAGCCCCTCTCCAGCTTTCCCGTAGGCGCCATTTAGATCCTGGAAAGTTGCTAGAAGGTCTCCCTGGAGCCTTCTCTTCTCCAGGCTGAACAGCCCCAACTCTTTCAGCCTGTCTCCATAGCAGAGGTGCTCCAGCCCTTGGATCATCTTCGTGACCCTCCTCTGGACTCGCTCCAGCAGCTCCATGTCCTTCTTGTGCTGGGGACCCCAGAGCTGAACGCAGTATTCCAGACGGGATCTCAGGAGAGCAGAGCAGAGGGGCAGAATCCCCTCCCTCAACCTGCTGCCCACGCTGCTTTGGATGCAGCCCAGGACACGGTTGGCTTTCTGGGCTGCCAGCGCACGGTGCCAGCTCATGTTGAGCTTCTCATCCACCAGCACTCCCAAGTCCTTCTCCTCAGGGCTGCTCTCAATCCATTCTCTGCCCAGCCTGTCCTTGTGCTTGGGTTTGCCCCGATTCATATGTAGGACCGTGCACTTGGCCTTGTTGAACTTCATGAGGTTCTCAAAGGCCCACCTCTCCAGTCTGTCAAGGTCCCCCTGGATGGCATCCCTTCCCTCCAGCGTGTCCACAACACCACACAGCTTGGTGTCATCTGCAAACTTGCTGAGGGTGCACTCAATCCCACTGTCCATGTCTCCAACAAAGATGTTTAACAGCATCGGTCCCTGTATTGACACGTGAGGAACACCATTTGTCACTGATCTCCACTTGGACATTGAGCTGCTGACCATAAGTATTTGAGTACGACCAACCAGCCAATTCCTTACCCACCAAGTGGTCCATACAGCAAATCCACCTCTCTCCAATTTAGAGAAAAGAATGTCATGCAGGACAGCGTCACATGCTTTGGACAAGTCCAGGTAGATGATGTCAGTTGCTCCTCCCTTGTCCAACAACGTTGTAACCCCACTGTAGAAGGCCACCCAGTTTGTCAGGCAGGATTTGCCCTTCGTGAAGCCATGTTGGCTGTCACCAATCACCTCCTTATTTTTCATGTGCCTTAGCATAGCCGCCAGGAGGATCTGCTCCATGATCTTGCCAAGCACAGACGTGAGACTGACTGGCCTGTAGGTCTCCAGGTCTTTCTTTTTTTTTTTCTTCTTAAAAATGGGGGTTATGTTTCCCCTTTTCCAGTTGGTGCAAACTTCAACAGACTACCACAACTTCCTAAATATGATGGATAGTGGCTTAGCAACTTCATCTGCCAATTCCCTCAGGAAATACCTTGCTATTAACTAGCCCTTCCAACTTTCCACAACTCTATTGTGTTCCTTTAGGGCTGTATTTTCTTTTAACATGAAACTGTAATTAAAAACTGTTTTCATTTTGAAACTATTTGATCAATCATATGTCTTCAAATTTATTTCACTGTTAGCAGTTCTTATCTAATATTGCAGTATCCAGAAATACGTTTTCTGGAATAATCATTTCTATACGCTGACATTTACACCTCTTTTTCTTTTTTTTTTTTCAAATATCACCTTTTTCCTTCTATTGTCTCCAAGCAGTAGGTGATCTCAACGCTATGATGTAACTAAAAATGCATAAAGGAAAATTTCCAGCATCCTTTGTGTCTTTGACACTACAAGCAACAGTGATACCAGTTATGTGACCAGCTAGACAAGCCAGACAAACTGTCTCCACAACATAGTTTGTTTTTCAATCGCTACATTCTTATCTACTCATATTCCACTAATTTTAAGCTGTGGTGGTGAGAATACATCAGATGAACTTACACGTGAGAAGCTCCCTCTTTCTTCTTTACTATTAATACAATAGTAGGAAGGTGTTTAATGGAGATTATTTCAACAGCTACTCTACTTTACTGCTGTACATTAGAAAATGATGCAAGACAACAGCAATGGACATCTTTCTCAGTAGACAATGAAAGCCTGCTGGCTTTTGGTTTTTAAATAAGTCTGGGTCAAATAGCTACATCTCTCAAATAAAAATAAAATACTATGCTGAGTTATTTATTTTAAGCTTCAACTGCTGTATGGCCAACAGCCTGCACGCCTTTGCCGTCTGTACAGAATGCAACATTTTCCCATTTGGCTTCAGCAGAGCCTAAGCACAAACTTCATTCTATAAAGCAAAATGAGCAGGATGAGAAGTCTTGGATATGTACTAATAATTTAAAGTAAAAGGTCAATGTCAGACACTGAAGTCTTGCCCAAGAATTCCCTGTATTAGCTGGCTCCTCAGTAATATGCCATCTTGCATGGTCTTACTCCTGCTACAGAGGGACATATGACATGGTCAGAAAAAAGGAAGAAGGATCAGGCTGACACTTTCTCAACACTGGCAGGCAACGCTTTGAAACACAGTCACATGTTTTTTAGCTTTAAAAGGAGTTAAAAAACATGTTTTCACAGATTTCTGGATCAGTAATGGTCAAGGTGTAATATACTTTCCATTAAGGCATCACACATTTACAGCTCGTAACTGAGAGCGCAGGCAATTAGAAACCACATTTCTACCAATTCTGCTGGTAGTTACCCCTTGAAGTGAAGCTTAGGGGGTAGCTTGCAAAACATAGCAATTTGTAGCCTTTGTATTTTTCAGCTGATGAAAGAGCCACCTATTCACAAATTATCAGTTAACCTGGTCAGACACACGTTACCTCTTTTCTCCACGAGAGGAATTTTTTCCCAAAAAAATAAACCTAACATAACTTGCATTAAGCACTGTCAGCTACAGACAATAGAAATGATGTCAGCTCTACTCAGTTATTCACAAATTTGTAACAACTGTAATAAACTACAGGCAAAATCAACATTATTTAAGTAACTCTCCTCCCAACAAGCAGGTATAGTCCTTAAAAAAGCCCCCAAAGCCAGTTTTCCATGTGTATGCAAAGTAAATTGGTTCATACTTCTAGCTGGACTTTCAACTGCTCTCTGCAGAATCACACCCATGTTACAGTCTCTAAAGAAAACAAATGTGTAGTGTCTCTCTCTCGTTTCAGTTTTTGTAATTTCACACAGTTAGTAAAAGGGGCATTAGAAAAACCTTTGAAGTAAGTCTTTCGTTATGAAGTTACTCGTAGGTTTTTCTGATTTTAGTGAGGTCCTCTCAATGAGGCTTGAAAAATAATTTTATTAGAATGTGGACTCTATAATTAAGCTCCATGAGATTCTAGTAGTTTATGTAATTGACTTTCCATTAAACTTTTCATCATCTGTCACCAAAGCCATAATTAAAGTGAAAACTAATCTGAGTTGCACACTAATTCCCAAAAAAGGATTTAGCATTACATATGGGTCTTCAGCATTGTCTAGGTAGTTCAACCCCAAAAATCTATATTTCAGAGATATTTGTTTCAATATTCCGCCCCCCCACCCCCCCGCCCCGGCCATTTTCCTGAGAGTTTTGTAACCTGATTTTTCATTTTCAGTTTAATTCTTTACATTAATTGTAATGCTGTCCAGAAATTCCTATCAGAAGCATATTATGTTTACGAGGTTGATCTTATTACAGACTCAAAAAATGTATTTAAAAGACAAAATTATCACAAACTTCAATACCTTTATAAATCCAATTTTAAAAAGTACCTAAGCAACAATTCTTACTAAAGCATTGTTCCTCAGATGCAGTATTGTGTTGTGCTAGGAGCTGAGTTACTGCTAGGAAATATTAATTTATTTATTTATTTCAACGCTTATCCAAATGCAAAGAGCTTCTAGATCCTTAAATTAAGAATTCAAATTCAATTTCCATGACTACCAAGGAAATTTAACAGATCACGGTTTACGCTGCTTGAATTTGTTATGTAGAATTAATACACTAGGAATCTTTTTTCAAAAAATAAGTTGTGTTTGCATAATCCTCTTGTTCCAATTCAGTTAGTTTTAAAAAAGGCCTGTCTTTGAATTGTTATTTTTAAAGAAATACAAGAAAATAATTTTCACAGAACATGAAAAATAGTATTGAAGGACCAGTCTTTGCTTCCCTGATTTAAAAAATTTTTAGTTTTCAAAAGCTGTGAAACAGTGATAATATATATAATTTTTTGAAGGTAATAACTTCTAAAATAACCCACAGGGTAGTCCGATACCTCTGTTTTCCACATCATGTCCCACCAAATGAAGAGACAGGAACCTTCCCCTTTAGAAGCAGTAACAATGAATCAGAAAACCTCTAGCTGTATTTAATATGGATGGCACACTACCTGTTTTCTATTAGTACCTATTTGGCTGTATCTCAACAAAAATGCCCAGCTGAACAAGTATTTATATGCACAATAATCAAAAATAAAAAAAAAAGCTTTTATATATATATATATATATATTTAACACAAGACCAGCAGAAGCTGATCCACACTGAAATATGAATACTACATGGCACTATCCAGAATCTTTAATATATTTTCCAGTAACTACTGCAAAAATAAATAAATGGAGGAGGAAATACAGCACTGCAAATATGCATAAGGGCCTAGAGTCTGAACCCTCTACTTCAGCCAAATCAGTACCTTTTTCTTCACGTAGGTCCAATAATTGCAGCGAGGCTCCCTGGATGCGACGCTATTCAACATGAGCAACACCACCACAATCTAGCCCTAGGAATTAATGGTTAAGTAAAAGATACTTCACCTGCTTACATAAATTCTGCACAAAATCACCACTATTATCAAGAGGGCTGAAAACTACCCGTTAAACACGGTACTTAAGGCAGGAAGACACGTTCTGGCTTCGCTTACGCTGTGTTTTGGTGCTCATCCTCAGCCACTGAGCGCTGCGGAGCTCACTGCTCCACAGGAGGATGCCAGTCTGCTGCATGGTTCCAAGTGACACCCCTGTGTTCCAAAACAGTGACTAAATGCTATGCAGAAATCAGTAAAAATCCAGAGATTCGTCTAGAGACGAAACTCTACTCCACTCTTCTACTTGAGAAACCAAACCTGCAAGAAGCCTATAAGCTAAAAGCTATCTACGATTTAAAGTCAATATTTCTTAATATCCAATTAGAATTAGAATAAATCCATTAATAGATCTTTCATAATAGCACTTAGCTTGTTAAAACACATGAAAGGTTTGGCTCCCTTGGGTCACTTTACAATGGTAGTACGTTTAGAGACGAGAAGACACTACCCACTTGAAGGACAAATCCCAGTTCAAAACGTACACCACTGTGTTGTTTCCTATTTAATTTCTATAGTTCAGACTTATTACAAACCAGATTTTCAACATTGGAATGTTTCTACCACAGAGGGACGCAATGCTGTTCAACTTTAGTTGTGCTTTAAATCCACCATTATCTCTGGACACAAACTCCACTGCTACCACCACCAATTAATAAACCAAAACAACTATCACTGATGGTATGTAAGTGCCTAGATGAAACAGACACAAGGCAACTTCATTTTTTTCCAATTGTTGGCCACAGTCCACAATTTTACACTTCGGAAATTTATTAGTATCTAATGAAAAAAAAAAAAAAAAACAAACACAACACAGATGAGGCAACTTTGCAAGAGAAACAGACTTAAGTCACAAAGTTTTACAATTTATGTTCAATTTACAATGTATCTATAGACATTCCTGCATGCCTATAACTGCATTATAAAATAAAGACAGGTAATAACGAATCTGATGCACACTGAGCTAGACGACCGTGGTTTCACACAGAAAATGACAGTGTGTCCTTTCTCTAGATGATAAACTCAAATCCAGCCACATAAGCAGGAAATGAACATTACAAATGTCTCACAGCTGCTGACAGTCGCCTGCATAAAATCAGTGGAACATTTTAGTATGTCCCTTGATATAATTTATTTCCTTGAAGAACCCAGCTATCCTCACCAGCCATTTCTGACACCTATGCAACCAGAGTGGGAGGACTAAATGCAACAAGAATTTTTGCAGAATGTCTTCTTAAAGTACTGAAATAATATAAGTTTGAAACATCGCATTGCAGTCAGAAGGATTATTAATCTCACCATAACATAACAACAGAAGCAGTGGTCATGATGTAATGAAGACACAGGTAAAATTATTTTTTTTTTATGCTGGTAGGCTTCAGGAACAAAACCTTGGTGTGTAGTGGTCTTAAACAAAAATTACTTTGTCAAGTGTGATGTAGGCTCACCTGAGTTGAAATGAAAATAGGAACAATTTCCTTTCAAAAGACAAGATTTGGTGTGGGTACCACGGCAATAAAATTGCTTATTCTGAAGTTTTCCTTCATCATGGAATAGGCCTGGAATAGGCTGCCCAGGGAGGTGGTTGAGTCCCCATCCCTGGATGTGTTTAAGAATAGGGTGGATGATCTACTTGGGGATATGGTTTAATGGGGATTAGGGACGGTTGGACTCGATGATCTCTAAGGTCTTTTCCAACCTAGAAATCTATGAATCTATGAATCTATGAATCATCGAATTTTTAGCCAAATACCACATTGAAGAACATGCATGTTCCTGCCTGTAACCACTGTTGGCAGCTGTGCAGGTCTTCTCCTAGCAAGTACAACTGTGTGTAAAGTGAAGGTTCAGACAGAATTCCTAAAGACTTTAGCACAGTGTTCAAAAACGAATCTTACGACTAGCAAGTAAATTTGATTTATGACCAAATGTAGTAAGAAAGTCAAGCTTGATTTAGCTTCAGAAGACTAAATATGTTTACTGCACCAAACATATTTATAGGTTTCTCCAATTCCAACCCAACTAAATTAATTGTGGTCCAACTTAAAACACATTGACTACCTTAATTTTGGTGCAGCATTTAAACGCAGTGAGTATCCTCACAATTTATTTCCTGTAGGATTGTCCTGATTCTACCGACTCCTATCACTAGTTGGTTTTCTTGTTGTGTTTTGTGGGGTTTTTTTTTTCTATTTTCACATTTTCCATCAATGTATAAAAGAGACAGCAATTTATAATAAATTTCCTCAAAATAAAGGTAGAGTGAGGATGGTTATTCAAACAGAAATACTCAGCAACTTCTTGTTACTGCACACTTCTGCTGTGAGCATTCACAGCTGTAATTTCTATTCATAAAACACAGACTATCATTATTTTACGCAGAATAGCACAATTGCTGTGAACATGTTAACTCACGCTGATTCATGATAACAGCATTTTATCACTGCGTGGTAACAGCGATGAACTTTCACCACTTCTGTGATCAAGCCTTCATGTTTTTTTCAGGACATAAGACTTGATCTGTATTTTAGTTTAAAACATTCAGGATCAAGCAAGGATGGGAAAAATTCAACGCATCATCAGAATTCAATATAAAAAACAGAAAGACGTGATCAAAAACGTGATCTTAATGAAGAGTTCCTAAGCCCAGTAGAAGCAACGCTGTGTATGAAAAACTGCATGCCAGTAAACGAAAATATTCGCATCGCTTTAGAAGCAGGGACCTGCTGTGACATCTAAACCTTTGTCTGCCACGAAATGCATTGCCTTTTCAAATAAGTCAGTTGCCCCACCTGAGAATAAATAAACATAGTCATGAAAACAAACAGTCCGTACTAAATTAGGACAAAAAAAAAAAAAAAATTAAAAAAAAAGGAAGAAGGAGAGAGAAAAAGCATTATGATGCTACCCCTCATGGGAATCCAGCTTCATTACAATCCTCGCTGTGCCTGCCTTTGTCCTTGGCATGCTCTCCTTTCATGCATGCTGTGCTTTCCTTGCTCACTGCATTAATCACTGTCCACAGTCGGCACGATTTAGCTGTGGCTCTGCTCAGAACATCACAGGCCGTTCAAAATTCAAGAAGTACAACAGTAATTATGAATTAAACAGAGTTTAATAACACGGTACAAAACCTTGAGAAGTCTTAAATTCCAATACGCAGAAAAGTTCTACAATTCCATATACTACATATACACAATTTTTTGAAAGGTACCTGTTGAAAATAACGTGCTTTTGAACTTTAAATGATCATCAGTGACAGGTTACACACTTGGCTAAAAACAGTATCTTATGATTTTACCAACAACCCCTACCCTTATTTTCTAATTAAACCTCATTATCGCTATGCATGACTAAACAGGCTTTGCTAAGTTGTGATGTAATTTCTGACAGAAAAGCCATTAATTTCTGTGGTTAAAGTCAAATAATGGTTTATTTCCTTAACTTCTGCACGTTCCTGTCAGACTACTTATTAAAAAAAAAAAAAAAAAGCTAAGAAATCTGCAAGTGGAGTTTGCAAGAATAAATAAGCCTCTCCCCACAAATCTGTCAGCCTTTATATGCAAACTTACACAAAACTAAAAGCATGTACAAGCTCTCTTACCCCCTCTTTTTTTCTCTCTCTCACACACAGGAACAGACATAAGTAAAAAACTTCAGTGCAGCTCTTCTCAATAAAATAACTCAGAAAAATACACCCAATTAAAGAAGTAAAGGTGCAAAGAGTACCCGATCTAACAGAAATATATATGTCTGTATATACAGTAATTTAAAAAATTATTTAATTTCATTATTAACGAATTCCAGTCTTCTTGCTCTCACTCTGCTACAAGTTTTCCTTGCTACATAGCTAACAACAGCGCTACTCATGGAAAATGACTGAACCTTGGGTTCACATAATTAACACAATTCTCTTCATATACAGAAGTGAAGAGCGTTTTATCAGTAAAGTGCCACAACGCTTACAGCAAGGTGCTATTATTCTGGCCAGAATTTTTGTTTTGTATGACTCTACCTTCATTATCACCTACAAATATAACACCACAACCAGTAAGAAGAGAAGATAATGCAAACGTATAAGAGTTTTTCCAGGAAAAAATTGCTCATTTTTTCCTAGCAATAGGAAATAGGCTTTTAATTATCTACATACTGACATCATTTTTCAACTAACACATAATATAATTGATACAGTGGTAAAACATGGTTAGTTGGTATGTCTACCTACAGCCAGTTTGATCAAAAGAATGATGAAGTTTTATGTTCCCCTTCAAAAATACCGGCTGCATGGCAATCACTTTTTAAATAGCACAGACAGCTGTTTTGGGGATGCTGGGGGGTTTTTTTAATGTAATTCAAATGATACACACTCTCATCGTTGGACCCAGAAGAAGCACTATGATTGTGCCCTCTTGGTGCACCATTCAATAAAAAGTCACTCTTCAATTCCTACAGAGTTCCACACATTAATTTGTTTTTCAGGCACTGTCAGTGTTAGCAATACACAGACTGTTGGCCCAGACACACTGTGGCTCAGTCCTGTGATCCACTGATGGGCTCTCTTGGGCAATGAGGGGGCAACCTGATGGTCTTCATCTCCTCTCCCACCACTCACGTTCTACCATCTAACACCCTAATAGCTCCTGCTGAGGCTCAAGGCTCATTAGTCTTCTCCATCCCGTAACTCCAAGTACTGGCAACTTGATCATCTCACCACACTCAACACTGCCTGTTGGAAAGCCCATCAGACTTCACCAGTACACTTCAACAAAGCATAGCTTTCTGCTGATGTTATGAAGGTGATGAAAAAAAAAAAAACCCTAATGGATGACTCTGTAGTCCCTATTTTTCTCTTCACAAGCAGGGCAAATGCTTACCAGCCAAGCTTCAGTCTTCACTAAAAGGAAGGGCTCTTTCACTGAAGACATTTTAACGTTGGACGCCGAGAAGCAATGTACCAAGTGGTGATAATCATCACCTATCTTACCACTGAGAAATCTCACGCATGCACCTAAATAATTCGCGAAATGGCTGCCTTAGAGAAAAACGAGGAGGGAGGAAATACGATTTTTTTAAAAAGACTAATACAGAGGTGGAAAGAGTTCAGTTTCCAGACTATATTAACGCATCTTGTCAGTTAAATGTTGGTTGCCAGTTCGTACATTCCATATAAAAAATAGAGAGTTAACTGAGCCCTTACTTTTTGTTGAGTTGGATGTTCAGTTACCCCACCTTCCTAAATGTTCAGATGTAATCCGTGACTAACTCTCTAAAACGTATCAAAAAGCTACCAAGTAGCACACTGAGATCCTAGAAACAGCAAACATTTGACATTGTCTCCTTCAGACCAAAAAGATATTCTCAAGCCCTTCACCAATAGTTCGTGTTTCTCAACTTCGCCATCTCTAAAAAAAAACAAATTAGAAAGAATGTCTTTGGAAGAATTCAGTTCCTAATCCAGCCTGTACTGCAAAGGAAAAAAAAAAAAAACAACCAAACAAACAACACAACAGCTTTTCTTGATGGCTCTCAAGTCCCAATTCAGTATGAAAAATTAATTACGATGAAGATTTCTGGATGAGAATTTCCATTATTACACTCTGCTACTGACACTCTTACTACTGACCACTCTGCTCCAACTACAATAATTTTCTTGTAGGCATGGCATCTTGAAAGGATGGCAGAAATTTGCAGCTGCTCTGCAGCTGATGGTGTACAGTCACACGAGTCCTTCACATGACAGAAGTACCTGCCCCCACTGCCCAAAGCTTCACCTGGCATTCCCCAGCAAACAACAACTGCTCTCGACAAGTACAGGCCCTTCCTGCATCACACGAAGAGACACTCATCATTCCATCAGCGACACTGCTGGAGTCCAGTAGTCAACTTCAATGCGGATGTGTGACGTTTTGGGGAGCAAAAACAACACAACTAGACACCAAGCCCTCCTTGGTAGCTGCCCAAAGAAAAATGACAACAATAGGTTAGAAACCTCATATGCAGGTAGGTGCTTTGGAGTGTAAGAGCCTGGACGAAAGGCATTTAGGACGCCAAGCATCTGGGCAGTACTTAAGGCACTGTGCTTTAGCTGACTCATAGTCACAGTAAGATCCCTCTCACATGCTGGAGTTGGATGGTGATGGATGCACGGAGTCAGAAATACTGCTCCTTCCTTGACTCCATATACAGACATGTTTCCATTTAATGCCATGATCTTTCCTCAAATACGTGAGATGTCGCTTCAGTTCTAGAAGAAGATGACTTATTGTAGGCCAAGGCATGAGTAGAATCATTAGAATTCTACAAAGAATACTACAGCTCCAATTCCAGCTCCTCTCTTTGTACAACCTAATGAACACCAACACAACTACAGGAATGACCAATTTCAGCTGAACTAAAGTATATTTAACAATGAGGCTGAGACCTTGAAACACTGATATGGTTTCATCATTCATAAAATGCTTCTCCCTCGTCATGGAAGTACTTACCTTCGTTGCTACACTGTCCAGCAATTTTATTGCAAACAAAATTTGCAGTGTTCCCAATATTCCCTACGAATGACCAGAATTTTCATAATTGTTTTAGGCCATTTTTCTTTGCTTTTCATAAAAATGATCTTCAGAAGAGTACTTTAATTTATAAAGCATATGATCAAAGGAGCTGGACATCTGAAACAAACGTTTAGCCAGTCACCTCTCCGCTTACAGTAAAAATCTGTCACAATAATCAAAAGAGAACATTGTAAAAGTAATTGCTGAGGAACACCTCACATCTTTCCTACATGGACGAGGGGCTAACTTGCATTTAAGCACTTATGTAAAACAATCAAGCTAGATTTCTTTTAAAGTTCTAGTGCAGGAACATCATCAGCACACAGTCCAGCTTCCATCATTGCCAAGCTCAGTAACAAACTGAGAAAAAGTTCTCCAACCACCGAAATAGAATTCATACTTGTTCACCACCAAGAGGCAAAAAGACATCCTTTTCATTTCTAAACCCTTATCCAAAATCACAGGAACAGAAAGAAAATTACTTGGAGCTAGCTACAACTTTTCATTCCTCTAAAGCAATATGCGATGTGAAGAGAAAACATGCCTTCATAGAATTTTGCCAAAGAATCAGGTAAAGAATGATCGTATCCACAGCAAGGAGAAAAGTCTTACCAACAGAGGGGAAAAGGCAGAAAACAAACAGGACAGACATGCAACTTTTTTCATCATTAAGTCCACATTTTAAACAATTTTTGATATCTACACTGTGTTTTGATCCAAGGGTCAGGAACTACAGCTACGCTACAGAGCCCTTATGAATGATACCTTCATTCAAACCATTCACAAAGACAGTTTTCATTCAGATTTTTCTGTACTCTGTGGACAACTAGTGTGCATATGTTAAGACTACCACAAATACCAACTTTTTAACAGCAGAAGCACATGTTGCTGAACAAGAAAAAAATAATTCTGTATGCTGTAAGTAAAGCTTTAGGAGTAGTTGCTTCTGAAGACTTTGATTTCTTTGTTACTTTTGCTTCCAATCCTTCAAAACAACCTCTGCAGCATTTTGCAATAAAGCCGTCTGAGCACTTAAAAGTTACACCTCAAATCTACATGGCAAAACATTTCTAGAGCTGTGAAGTTAAAAGAAAGATATTCAAATACAGGGAATGAGTAGAAGGTGGAAAAGAAGATTCTTGCAATGATATGGAAAGAGAGAGTGTATACAGTAAAAATCCTTCTAACAAGTCTGGCAACCTGCATTCTCCTACATATTCCTTGACAAAGACATATGGAAAGGCTTTGAAGCTAAATGAATACAAAGAAGTTCTCCAAAAAATCCTCAGGTCAAAAACTTTGTAATTTGTGTAAACAGGTCTCACAAATGCAAAGAAAAAGTATTCCTGAGTCTCTCTCTTTTTTATTTTTTAAATGATGTACAAAGAAGGGATAACATATGTGTAAAGAAGAAATAACAAGGGTTGCATGACAAATTTTACATGAAAAGACTTAGTGGTAACAGAAATACTACCAGTACAGTGAAATTACAAACATCAAAATAAGGAAACTGAAATTTTTACTTGGAAAATATAAGCACGGAGTTGTTTCTCGGGATATTTTGTTTAATACTTTTTTAAATTTATCATCAAGAACTAGTCAAGTAATATTTAAATATCTAATCTTGGAATCCTACTCTGAATACCTAGAAGTAATGAACTTGAAGTAAGATAGATAGAAGGACCCTGGAGCTGGCATTAATTCTCATTTGTACTCATCAGAGACTGGTTTAAGCTCTGCACATTTTTGCACACATCACACACACACAGACACACACACGCACACACACACAAAGAAGCAAAAGAGAAGGAGTAGGTTTCCAAAATTCCATTTGAGCGAAAAAAAAAATTACTTGATTTGTCCAAATATTCCATGACATTTACAAGAATAACAGCTTTCCCTTTGGTTTAGATTTTTAGAAAAGAACAGTAAATATTTCCAGTTTTAAAAATTTTGAAAGGATGTTTAAATCAAGTGGAATAAGAATTATAATAATTAACATTTCAAATAACCTGACACAAAGTGCTTCACAGATCTTTGTTTCTCAAAAATATTTGACATATCCTATTAGCAAAATTTGTACAAAAAAGCTTTCAGAATTTTTCCCCCAAAATAACTAAATCCCCTTTATTTACTACAAAAGCTCTGGAGAACACACAGACAAAAATCTTAGGGTTAAACATTTTTTGAAGGTTAATTTTAACTTTCTCCTTATAAAGAATAAATCAGAAGTCACAAAAAGACACTGTTCTAATATAAAATTAAGACTACTGTTTGAAGAGATTGTTGTGTTTCCTACAACACATAAAGGGTAAAAACTTATCATTCTTGAATTTGAAAATCAAAATGCAGTAAGTACAGATAACACATAATATTCTGTCAACTTATGTAAATTATTTCCTGATCATTTTTCATATGAAGGAAATGGATATTAATGGATATATTAAATGTGAGAAGAAATTTTAGGCTCTATGCAGTACTGCTGGGCTTTTTTGTGATTACATCTCCTACAGTAAGTACAAAAAATGTCCAATAGAACACATAAATATACTTTGCAAATACTGATCTGACTAGATCCCAAGAACATCTATGGCTATTAAGAATAGTAATCAGGAAGTAACAGCATTAAAAAAAAAAAACACAAAACACACACCAAAGAAACCTACACAGCACCACCACAAGAGAGTGAAACAGACAGAGATGCAATACTTGACCTCCTTTGCACTACAGGTGGCTCCAGCTTTCACCTGAGACAAAAAAAAATCTTAAAGGCCTCTTTTTTAAGAAAAATGTAACAAAGATAGACCTGCTGTCTTGCAAAAACTCCTTCTGGATTTCCCTTACTTTTTTTGGTCTCAACTGATTTTTCTGATTGTAAAACATTGAATAGCTACGATGCTTTATAAACGGGAAGATGCATTTCAGTGGAGACTGAAATTACAAAATACATATACACACAGCAAAGCATATACGTGCACATTTTAATGTCAGTTTAGACTGAAAGAAATTGTAATCACAAAAAAAAAGGAGTTCATGGTATACATAAGACGAGTTAAAAAATAATAGTGTTGCCTGAAATGAAAGAAATGGAGTGGAATGAGGAACTCACAAAGAAGCTACAATTGAACATGTCCTTTCATTGTGAGGTCTTTGAAAGAATAAAGAATTACCTTCCCAAAGAAATTCTTAAATCTTTCATTTATAGAAACTAATAATGTGTATTGTTTCACAAGGAAAACGAAGGCTGGTTGTAAAAAGTGATTTTCATTATCCCCAGGGATTGCAACAGGCCTGAATGCTAGAAGCTAGAATAAAGAAAAGCATTATGAGAAAAAAGTTCACATCAGAAGTATTGAGCAACCTACAGGACCCAGCAATATCCATCCCAGGGTCCTGAGGGAACTGGATGACATGGTTGTCAAGCCACTCTACATCATATCTGAAAAGTTGCAGCAGTCAGGTGAAGACCACAGAGACTGGTAAATGGGAAACAACACACCCATTTTGAAAAACAGTAAAAAGGAAGATCCTGGGATTAATGACCAGTCAGCCTCACTTCTACACCCAGTAAGATCATGGAACATATTGTCCTGGAAGACACATAGAAGGCAAGGAGGTGACTGGAGACAGCCAACATGGCTTCTTCATCAAGGCAAATGCTTCCAGACTAATTGGTGGTGTTCTATGATGGAGTAACTGCATCAGTGGACAACGGAGGAGTAACTCGTGTCATCTGCCTAGACTTCTGTAAGGCCTTTGATATGGTCCCACGCAACATTCTTGCCACAAAATTGGGGAGATATGGGTTTGAGAGATGGACTACTAGACGGATAAGGAACTGGCTGGATGGCCGCAACCAAAGAGTTACAGTCAATGACATCAAGTGGAAGCTAGTAATGACTGGTGTCCCTCAAGGGTCTGTACTGGGACGAGTACTATTTAATATCTTTATTAATGACCTAAGTAGTGGGATTGAGTGCACCCTCACTAAGTATGTAGATGACACCAAACCAAGTAGTGAAGTTGATATGCTTGAAGAAGGGGATGCCATCCAGAGGAAGCTTAACAGACTTGAGAAATGGGCCAATGTGAACCCCATGAAGTTCAACAAAGACAAGTGTAAGGTCCTGCACCTGGTTCGGGGCAATCAACAGTATCAGTACAGACTGGGGGATGAATGGATTGAGAGCAGCCCTGTGCAGGACTGGAACATACTGATGGACAAAAAAATGACATGAGCTGACAATGTGCACTTGCAGCCCAGAAAGCCAATTGTATCCTGGGCTGCATAAAAAGAAGTGTGGCCAGCAGGTTAAGAGAGGTGATTCCCCCCTGCTACTCCACTCCTAGGAGACCCCACCTGGAGTATTACATCCAGCCCTAGGGTTCACGGTACAAGAAAGACAAGGACTTGTGAGAATGCATTCAGAGGAGAGCCATGAAAATACTTAAGAGGGCTGGAATACCACTCCTATGAAGACAGACTGAGAGGGTTAATGTTGTTCAGCCTACAGAAGAGAAGGCTCCGGCGAGATCTTATTGCAGCCTTTCAACACTTAAAGGGGGCTTATTAGAAAGATGGAGAAAGACTTTTTTACCAAGGCTCGTGGTGACAGGAAAAGGGACAATGGTTTTGAACTGAAAGAGCGTAGATATAAACTGGACATAAGGAAGAAATTCTTTACAATGAGGGTTGTGAGACACAGGGACAGGTTGCTCAGAGAAGCTGTGGATTCCCCATCATTGGAATTGCTCAAGGTCAGGTTGGATAGGGATTTGAGCAGCCTGATCAAGTGAAAGATGGCCCTGTCCATGGCAGGGTGGTGGACTAGATGATCTTGAAAGGTCCCTTCCAACCCAACCCATTCTATCATTCAATGATTCCATGACTCTTTGAAAATAAAACTGTGGTGAAGTCAGTTATTCCCTGCAGCCCAGAGAGGACCATGATGGAGCAGACAACCACACTGCAAACCATGGAGGTCCCCATAATGCAGCAGGTAGATATGCCCTGAAAGCAGCTGTGGCCCATGGAGAGACCATGCAGAAGCAGGCTCCTGGTAGGAGACGCAGCTGGTGCAGAGGAGCCCACATAGAAGCACATTTTATGGCAGGAACTGTGGCCCGTGGGGAACCCAGGGCAGAGCATTCTATTCCTGAAGGACTGTACCCCATGGAAAGGGCTCACACTGGAGCAGGTTGTGAAGGACTGTATCCCACAGGGGACCCATGCTGGAGAAGGGGAGAAGCACGAGGAAGAAGGAGTGGCAGAGATGATGAGTTGTGAACTGACCACAACTCCTGCTCCCCACCATCCCCTGCATCACTCAGAGAGGAGCAGGTAGGGGAGCTGAAAGTGAAGTGGAGCCTGGGAGAGGTGAGAGAGGAGGAGAAGATGTTTTCAGGTTTATCTTTGTTTCTCACTATCCTACTGTATTTTTGATTTGCTATAAACTAAATTAATGTTCCCTGAGTCACGTCTGGTTTCCTTATGATGGTAATTGGGGAGTAATCTCCCTGCCCTTATCTCGATCTATGAGCTTCTTCATCCTATTTTTCTTCCCCCATCCCACTGAGAAGGGGGAACGACAGAGCAGCTGCGTGGGCACCTGGCAGCCAGCAAGGGTTAACCCACCACACCTAAGCATAAAAATACAACTTACTGAGACATAAGGCTGGTTTCACTTTTACAAAATTAAAATCCAGATAAAAACCAAATAATTAATTCCATCTTTTTATATATAAATATTTAATTTTCTAAACAGCATTATTCTCTATATCTGGACAATGGTGGCCCTTTTTTCCTAGTCATGACTGAAATGAGACACTAAAATCTCTTCAGAGTGCATGTGTACGCTCTTACAAAGAAGGAAGAGGCCAGACTAATCTTTACATGCACTAGACAAGCATTAATAAATTCTAGAGATCATTCACAGGATTCCAGCTGTTGTATCAGATATAGGCACAATTCTGTGATGCATTTAAAATGCATTTAACATGAAGCACTTTTAATCCCACTGAATTCAGTAGGACCTCTCAGATACGAATTTAGGCAGCAGATTATATTCAGCTGGAAATTACAGGTTAAGAAGTTAAAACACATTCTTTAAAGCCATGTTGTGAATGCTCTACTGACAAAAGCCTTAGTACGTAACTTTTAGTATCAGAAAAATATTTAACAATGGTAAGTAGACAACAAAAGGTAAAGATATTCCTACGCTACATTCTTTCACAATGATACCAAGAGTGTCTGATTATCTATAATAAAACCCATTATCACAACATTGCCAGGAGAACTTGAATACCAATAAAGCATTTTACTAGATGTAATTGTCAGTCCAAATAAGAAAGAATACTTCATGTCATTATCATGCTGTTTCCATGCTGTATGTATACACATAAGCACAGCCTGACTACTGCTGAGCTTCGAAATAAATAATAGACAAAGGCGCAAGGAAAAATGCAAACAGGATAAATTACAATGGAGACTGATCAGAATTGGACTATGCTGAATGAATCTATTACCATTCTCTGATAAAATACTTGATTTTTTTAAATACAGGGAAAAAAGATGCAACTAATCGATTTGTACTGAGATACCACTGGTCTGTATTCTTCAGTGAAGCACGCATGAAATGGGAAATTAATGGTTAAAATAAAAACAAACTGGGATTATTGTAAGAACCAAAAAACATAGAACAAACTATCCTGAGCTGAGAAAAAAAAAAAAAAACAAAAACAACAAAACACTATAAAGCTACATGGAATTTATAACATCATTCCTGGAGGATCAGCTTTGGGATTTTAAGAATTGTAATTATTCACTTTGCAGCAAAAAATAGAATTAGCTAATGAAGTGTGCTAACGATGATACAAAGCTAACAGGGATTGCCTTCCACTATGGTGGAAGATGTTGCCATCATAGAAGACAATCGGAATACCACATTAAAGGAACTGCATCTAGAGTACTGAAATTACAGAAATAAGAGAAGTGTCAGCTGTAAAAAGTACAAGGGAAAGTGCTCAAAGACCACTGCAAAGGATGGTTACTATTCCCAGTAGAAAAAACACATATATATATATATATCAATTAATCATGGAATTATTATGAAGAGCCAAAGAAACACAGCTGTCCTGAAGGCAAAGAAGTTTCTGGCAAGAATAAGACTATACTTTTCCAGTAGAGTTGGAGAAGAACTAATGTTAATGATATGAACAAAAATCTAGCCTTTGACAGTGTTACATCCTTAAGCTTACACAGATTTCAGGTATCCACATGCAAGAAAAGTGCATTCTAAATGGAAAAGGCACAGATACGATGTACCAGGGTGAGAAGAAGCGATTCCATGTTTCAGGAAACACTCAATCAGCCAGCCGATAAAAATAAAGGCTAACTGCTATCGATAAGTACTTTGGGAAGGAGAACAAAGGGGCTACTGGGTAACCACAAGGGAAGACAACGGTTTATTCAAACGATAAGCACAGCTATAAGGCACAGCCCAAGTGGTTATAAACTAAGGTTAGGTCTCAAAGGAAACCAACTTACCCATCTACTGTTTTCAAAACAACAATCTGCTTACCGCCTCGAGTAGCCGTTCATCCCTTAGGATGAATTTTTCAAGTAGCACCGTTGTCGTGGTTTCAGCTGGGACAGAATGAGTTTTCCTTTTCAGCGGCCAGAAGAGCTCTGTGTTTGGTTTTAGGCTGGGATTCGTTACAGGAATGTTGACAGTGCACTGCTGTTTGCAGTTGGCACTGAGACATCAAGGACTTTCCAGCTTCCCGTGTTCTTGCCCGTGTGCAGGAGGACAACAGGATAGGGGGGAGCACAGCTGGGACAAGGGGTCCATGACTCCCCTTAGGATTTGAACTCAGGATTGAGGGCCAAACTGGACAATGGAGTATTCTACACCATGCAGCGTCATGCCCACTGAGCATCACTTGTTTGTACATATTAGTACCATTATATATACACATATTTATATGTTATTATTAAATTGCCCTTATCTCAACCCACGGGTCTCCTTCCCTTTTCCCCTTTAGTTCTCTTCCCCACGACCCGGGGGTGGGGGAGGGCGAGCGAGCGGCTGGGTGGCCTTTAGTTGCCAGCTGGGCTAAACCACGACAAGCGGTTCGCTTGGGATTTAGCACATTTGAAGCAGCAGAAGAATAAATACGTGAAAACGGTGCAGAAGAAAGGGGCCAGTGGAAAGATGAAACATCAGGAAAATCAGGAACTGTAACACAGAGCAACCAACACATAAATGAAAACTTTTTTAAAGGCAGATGAACTCCTGGGTGGGTGTCTGCCACCCTCCTTTTCATTAATCCTTCAACGGTGCTGATTAAGTTTTTTGTGCAGTTGTAATGCCATAGAGACAACTCAGAAGTGCCTATTTTTTTTTTCTTTTTTTCTTTTCCCCTTATTTCCTCCTTTTTTAATGTTTTATTGGCTGTGTCTACAAGGTTAAAATAACAATTCTGGCATGAACTGAACAAAAGTAAGTGTAGGCTATAAATTAGAAATAGTATTGGTTATCAAAAGAGTAACGTTCAAAAACTGATTCAAAATGAAGCTCAGTGGTTTAGCACTATGTAAGACATTTATTCTGATGTTTAATAAACATATTTTGTAATTCTATAGCATAACACTCACCACTGCCATATTAATATTCTATAACCTTCCTTTTCGGATTCCATTTCCCAAAAAATCTACCTTTTCAAAAACTAGATGAAATGGAAAGATGCCCCCTAATAAACAAGAGCATTTAAATCAAACAGAACAGATCCTCATTCCAACTTGTGTTCAGCCACTGACTTTGTCAGAGGTTTTAAGCTACTTGATCAATCTATATGGGATTTTTAGACTCCCAGTTTCAGGTAAAAATCAATGGGAGCTAGGCACCCACATCTCACAGCTTTAGAAAATCCCCTCTTTTAATGCTTCAATCAATAGAAAACACCTATTAAAAGAAAATAAAACATAGCAGAAAGGGATTCAGAAATGAAAAAGTATTTTAGAATAAATATGAATTATTAGGTCAGGATATTTTAATAACCTGCTACGCTAGCTTCTTATCACAGATAATTTTATTTTTACCAGTGGCTTAAAGAAAAATGGTGGCAAAATATGTGATTCCGTGCCTCAAGCATTTTACTACCTGACAAAACTAGAGAAAAGCATAATCAACATGAGAGAGACATCGAACTGGTAGTACCCTTTGCAAACTTCCAATGTCATGGACTGCATCAAAAAGTTAAAATCACCAAGATACCACCAATTTCTACATCTCAAGAGCAAAATATTCACTTGTGAAAGAAAATAAAAGGAGTGTGTCTTCTTTAATCTGAGTTCTCTTTCATAAACAGTGCGGGAGGTAAAATACATTTTATATCATTTGACCAGTCTATATCCCAAATTTCAAAAAATTTATACACGGTTGGGAAAAAAATATTTAAAAAGGCAAAAGCAAAACACTTAACTAACAGTCTATGAACAAGGAGTGAAAGATTAAATAAAATAAAGAAAGTCCTTGTAAAGATATATGCCAATACTTCCTTTACACACTTTAAAAATGGAAGTCTTAATTCTTCCTTTCAACGTACACTAACAGTTCCTAATGATATCTCTACTATTTGCAGCTTTGGCCCTAGAACTATTTGTTTAGCACAACAAAGTGAAAAGCCATTAGGTGTGATGTCATTCTATTTGAGCTGATGTGCTATGGTACTGGGAACTAACTCACCAGGATGAAACTTGTGTGCAACAGATGGATGACTTGGACATAGACTTGAATATTCACTCAAGAACAAATCAGTTCATTCAAAACACAATCAGCCATTTGCAGCTACCTGGCTTGAACACACAGACCACACAGTGACAGGCACAGCCTAATGCTGCTTCCAACTATTGCTCCCTGGAAAATGCTATGAAAACGTACAACACAAGTTCACATTGGAATGCCACAAGAACGAGGTTGACATCAGTACGGGTTTTTTCTCCTCTTCTTCAGAGAAACCCTATTGATATCTCAGAACAAAGCATTTTTCCCAAAGCAGAGTTGTAACAGCAAATGTAACAAACTTAATGGAAATTCCGTATTAAAAATACCTCACAAAAAAACCCTAATCATAAGGCTGAGACTATTTTACAAAAATAAAGAACCTACGGGGCAAATAGTAAAAAAAAAACCTCTAAATTGTATAAGAAAAAGATAAAAATAATGAAAAAAAATGCATTTTGAGAATAATTAAACTGATACATATTTCAGTCAAGTGAATTAACTATCTTCCTTTAGAAATCTTGCATCAATTTAATAAACAAAACTCAAAAAATAGATCTGATTTCTCTTTGTGCAATTTTTTTTTTCTTTAAATATACGGATGGTTCAAACCTGCACTAAGTATAGTTCAGTTCCAAATGCTATGATATAGCAAAACTTTTATATTCATTTGCTGTTGATACTGGCACCCTATATGCGAGAACGTAGCATGTGCCAGGCGATCTACAGAAGCTTTACATGTCTGCTAAGTGTATTGCTCTGGACCTTCCTCCCATCTCTCAGGGGGATCTTGACCAAAAAGATACCAGCAGATTGGCAACCCAGCTGAAAATACAGTAACTGCAACAGCAGCTTGATCCACTGGCTGCAAAATTTCATTTATACGTGGCAGTCTGGGTTGTTCTGCAAAAACACAAAACTCAGGAATGCATGCCACTACCAGTGCAGGGAAGAGACCCAAGCTCCAACCACCACAGGTTGCTTCTCCAGCTGTCACTGATCCAAAAGGATGTTACAGGGCAGAAATAGGAATAGAAATAAACTGAGTAAGTGAAGGCAGTTATAGTTATCATATCTCAAATGCAAGGAAGGGAAACAGATGACGGAGAAAGAAAATGCTGCTTGTACCATCTGGTATTACTACTAGTTGACCTCCTTTCCATTCTGCGATCTCCTGCAGCACTGACATACCTACAACTCCTCAACATGGTAAAAGGAGAAAAATCCCTTACGTGGGCATTAAGACAGTGTTAAAAGCAAAGGGGAGCAGACAGAGAAGGAAAAGAGAAATAATGACTGAACGCACAAAATTATGCTCTAGACTGTTAAAAATGCATTCCTATCAAAAGAAGTCATACTCATGTCACTATTAGAAGCGTTTGCATGACTTGACAGTAGATTAACTGATTTCATGAAATAAAATCTTATTTGTTCTAGAAAAAATAGTGCCCACCAAGAAACAGCATTATTATTGTTCCTGTATGGCTAAAAAATAAAATAACTTACTGATAAATAGCATAGAAATAATATGAGGTATTCCACACTTACTAAAATTCCAGTTACTAAAATATTATTTGAAAATATTTGTTCTGCCATGTTCTTGCGTGATGTGGGTCTTTTCATAATATCAATAAACTGATTTGTTTACTAAGTTACAACATTAATTATTTTATGTCCAATCAATTGGTCAATCAATGCATGCCTAACAATTAAAATGAAATTAAGACAAACTGTAAAAAGGTTCCCTCATTTTCTTTATGAAACCTATCAGTACAGCTCTGTGCCTGGAAGACAGATGCTGAACAGCTGCACTAGGTTACTAAACCATATTTGTGGGAAGAAGAGGCTATTTGTAAGACGTTTTGACCTAATCCCAAGAAAAGAAAAATAAGGGAGAAAAGCAGAGTGATGGCAGAAGCTATACCAAAGTTCTAAATAAACCTAAAACCAATATGAAGTGTGTATACTTTGATGTGACTAAAAGGCAGGCTGCTACAATATTATTGTATTTCTCAAGTTTTATCACTGTATTTATTTGCTGCATATTTCCTTGAAATGTCTCCAACATTCAGATTAGATTTCAATCACAATGCCTTATTTATAATTCATTTAATCCTATTCTTTACATAGAAAAAAGTAGCTGAAGCAGATGTCAGGAGGCTACACATGAGCAACAAGCGTATGTATTGCAACAAAAAATATATTTCATTTAGTGATTTCTACCTACTACTGTGATAAGATAATGTCTTTATATTAGAATATGAGAAATGCTTTTCAAAAGAGACAGAATTCTCA